>NW_023276808.1:0-216471 GCF_003668045.3 Cricetulus griseus
GGTTTTCTTCAGAACTGCCATCTCCAGCCCAACAGTTTTATAGCTTATCTACTGGAATTCCTTGAACTCCAGGTATGTGGCGTCCATGATCCCTTTTGCTAACCCGGACTGGGCCTGTCCCGGGGGTCTGCCATGTGGCCCATGTGGGAGGATGCCTCAGAGCCTGTTTCTAGACCCTGAGGCGCCCATCCCCCACCCCTACCCCGCCATGTTTCTCTAAGAGGGGACCGGATGGACTTGAGAGCCCGGGCTCCAAGTGGCTCTTCCTGGGGATCTAAACTCAAGTGTTCCAGGGTGCCCGACTCCCTGGCGACTCGGGTGGCACCTCGGGAAAGGTGTCTCATGGCTCTACCTGGCTCTCCCTTCTTTGTGGAGAACGGAGGACGTTGCCACTAAAGGGGCTGCAGAGGCGCATCGACTGGCGGGCTCCGCAGCCGGGTAGAGATGCTGCGCTCTCAGGGAGTGAGTGGGTAAGGCACCGCCCGGTTCCCTGCGGGAAGGCAACAGACATTGGGGGTCTGGGGCAGTGGGATGTCCCTTTGGGAAGGGGACAGTGGGCCCACAGTGTCTGAGAACCGGAGTGAATTGGAGTCTGCTTCGCATCCCTAACATGCACCGCTGAGCTCGCTGGCTCGAGGGAGCTCGCTGGCTCCCTGGCTCTGGCTGCCCGCCCTCTGCACGCCAGCCTCTCCTTTCGGGTCGGAAACAGAGGCGCAGCCTCTACGTTGAGCTCAGAGCCATGCCCAGTCAATGCCGCTGCCTATAGTATTTGGGGAGTCGCTAGTCCCTAGATCAGACTCGCTTTTTGCAAAGCAAAGGGAGGGGAGAAAGTCAGGCCTGAGACTAACTTTTGGGTCTGGGCTCCCAGGATGCGCTCTGGTTTAGAAAATGCCAGCCATCCTTTGGGATTTGCGGCCAGGGTCTCTGGAACATCACGTGGGTGCTGCTATTTCCTCATCTTCCAACTATGGCTAGAAAGTGCTGTGGGGAATTCTGGTATCATCCCTGGGAGAGTGTGGAGACTCTGGGTGGCTCCTCGATCTTAGTGCAGACTGAGTATAGTAATCAGGCCTGTAAAGGCAGTCACTCTAGGGACTCAGCTAGCTCCTTTGCCACAAATACCATATATTCCACATGACTTTACTCATTTACATGCTGGTTTCTATATAAACTGGGTCACACATTTACACTTTACTCTTGTATGTGTCAGTTAATAGGTCTCCCACTAGATTTTAGGTTGGAATCGTTGTTGTTTCATTTTTTTGCAGTTTTCTGCTTGGTGTCCGTTGAACCTTGTCACTTGAAAATAGGCTTGTGGTGGTAATATGCAAATTGCCTGAGTGATAGCTGTGCCCCAAACACTGACATGACCTTTGTCCAGGGCATGGTGCTGCTCTGAGCACTCTTTTCTCTTCCTCTTGTAAGACCGACAATCCTGTTGGTTTCAGGCCCCACCCTTATAATCTGATTTAACCCTGGTGAGTTCCTTAGCCACTCCAAGTCAAGTACAGTGGGCTGCAATGGGCACTGGAGCTTTAATGTATGTTTTAGGAGAACACATTTCAGCTTCTGGCATCATAGAATACACATTCTCACGAGCTTAGCCTGGGGTTTCATCTCGCTAATAAAGTCACCCAAGTGTGAAGCTGAGCAGTATTATCCAGGGAACATCAAAGTGCTTAGTATCTGGCACTTATCAGTTTATCATGGTGTGTCTAAAGGTGATTTTAAAGACAGTTTCCTATCCTTTCTTTTGCAGGTGCTAATTTTGGGTCCCTTCTTGGAATAGGAGGAAGAGCCGTTCTCTACTTTTCAGAACTACGGAGAAACTAAAGAGAACCGATGTAAATAAGTTGAACTCTCTTCTGCCCTCTCCCCTTTCAAGACATCACCACTTCACCCTGTAAGGAGCCTGGAGAATTAGACCAGTCACTATGAATGTGACCACCTTGTTTTCCTTCACAAGTCCAGCTGTGAAGAGACTTCTAGGTTGGAAACAGTGTGACGAAGAAGAAAAATGGGCAGAGAAAGCTGTGGACGTGTTGGTGAAAAAATTGAAGAAAAAGAAAGGGGCCATGGAAGAGTTGGAGAAGGCCCTGAGCTGCCCGGGACAGCCAAGTAACTGTGTCACCATTCCCTGCTCCCTGGATGGCAGGCTGCAGGTGTCCCACCGGAAGGGATTGCCTCATGTCATTTATTGCCGAGTGTGGCGCTGGCCAGACCTCCAGAGCCGCCATGAACTGAAGCCTCTGGATTGCTGTGAGTTTCCTTTCAGTTCCAAGCAGAAGGAGGTGTGCATCAACCCCTATCACTATAAGCGCGTGGAGAGCCCTGGTGAGTGGTGTGGACTGTGTGTGCCCCGTGAAGCCTGTTGAGACCAGAGCAATACCACCTTTCTGTTGTGGTGTGTAATTCCAAAATATCTGGGGGAAGTTTTGTGTGTATTCATTCATGCGTGTGCAAAAGAGCACAGGAACTCCATCTACTCAGCTTTCCCTCACTGTAACAAGTGTCTGTAACAATCATTTTATAAAGAGGAAGGTTTACTTTTTTTCGTGATTTTGAAAGTATCAGCCCTTCATCCCATTGGCTCCAGGGCTCTCTGTCCTGTAGCACTATAGCATCCTGGGGTAGAATGGTGGCAGAACAGAGCTCATGTCACAAGAGGAAGGAACTGGAGCCCTGCTGTTCCCTCTAGTGACTAGGAGACTTCCCACTAGGCTGAGGGGACAAGCCTTCAGCACCTGAATATTTAGGGGTACATTCCACCCAAATTTTAGCAGTCCTGGAGTATTTCATACGTGTTAAAGGCCTCCTTCCTTCTAAGTGCCTTTGTTTAGAATCAGGTTCTGAAAATTAAGTTGTGTGTCTGAATTTGCTTTTTATGGTTCACATTGGTCCTGTGTGTCTTTCCAGCCATTTAGCTGTGCAGTACGTCAGCGGACAACAAAAGTACAGGGTCTTGTCCTGCGCACTAAAGGAAGGGCACTGTGGGGCAGCTGTGACCAGTTCTACTTCATGTTTCACGACAGCTCTTTGTCATCTGTATTGAAGTGTGCTTGTGGTGTGTTGTGTTCCCTGTGGGCTATGTTCTGCTGTGTGAGGAACTGATGCTGTTACTTTAAGACATCTCAGTCTTTACTTGTGTGGTTGGGCTATGGTAAAGTCTGGAGTCGGCCTCTCGAATCTATGGATTCTGCAGTTATACATAGAGGCATCTGCAGATGAAAATAGTTAGAAAATGAACTCTGTCTCTACTGAGCAGGCAGACTTCCTTTCTGATACTTTCTGTTTCAGTTTTGGTGGTTGAAAAAGTCAATGGACTTCACTCTTTCTGGGGCTCAGAGTTCAGGAACTCTTGGTGGGGAGGGCCTGCTTTCTTTTCTTCACATCAAGCCTCTGACTAGGTACGATGGCCACCACATAGGGATCAGAGGTGTTTGTACCTGATGCTGCCCAGGATCACCAGTGCTGGAGGTCCTCGTATAGGTTAGCTTGCATTAGCCTGACCCCAGCTTAGTGACCACCACAGATCTGCCCCTCCCATAGTCTCAGGGTTAATCCACCCATTGTTCTGGAAGGAGTCCAGTCAGGGCCTTGAGAGGTACTGGGCTAGGTGCTATGTGCCTTCTTGCTTACTTCTCTTGATCCAGCACCTGGAGCAGTGCAGCCTACATGATTGACTCCTTTGGATGCCTAGACTCGGTGGCAGCAGCTAGCAAAGGACAGAAGCCCCTCTTATTCTCTAAACAGCGTAGTGACTATCTCACAGTATTTATATCATGTTAGGCATCACAGGTGGTTCAGATCTGATTTAAAGTGTGGGTGGGGCAGACACATAGAGACCCCATTTAGATACTGTGCCATGTTACACTAGGGACTGAGCGTCTGCAGATGACGGCTTCCACGGGAGCTCTGGTACCAGTCTCCCGTGGATATCAACCGCTACATTCTGAATTTATATAGTTTGCCCTAGAGCTTGGTTCTACATCTGGACAGGAAGATCAGTTGACAAATGGTTCTGTATTGAAGCATTGAGTTGTCACAGTGTCTGTCATTCAGGATGGTTTTGTTGATGGATTGGTTCACTTAGCTGATGATTTCTGAGGGTCTCCAAATATGGATGGTTTCAGATTTGGGTGGCATCCCTCCCTATTCCTGCTCCTGGGATGGCCAGGTGACTTTTCTCTCACAGGAACTTCAGACCCCAGGGGTACACTGCAAATTTCCAGCTCAACCATCCAAAAATATGTTGGTCTCCAAAGGCCTTTTGTATTTTTGTGGAATATATAAGTCATGTAAAAGTAAAGACTAGGGAATTATTTGCAAAGGCTTTTGTGTCCACTGCCTGTTTTAAGAAAGAGAGGATATAAACTAAACCTTTCTCATTTGTCTCTATGTTTTCTTTCTGTCCCCAGTGCTTCCTCCCGTGCTGGTTCCCAGGTACAGTGAGTACAACCCTCAGCACAGCCTTCTGGCACAGTTCTGTAACTTGGGACAGAATGAGCCTCACATGCCACCGAACGCCACGTTTCCAGATTCCTTCAGGCAGCCCAGCACCCACCCGTTTCCCCACTCATCCAACAACACCTACCCCAACTCCCCAGGCAGCAGCAGCAGCAGCAGCACCTACCTTCACTCCCGCACCAGCTCAGACCCAGGCAGCCCTTTCCAGATGCCAGGTAGGAGGGGGCATTCGGGGACGCTGCCTGCCTTGGGGAGGTGGGTGGAGGTGGCCTGTGGGCGGGGTGGGGTGGGTGGAACCCTGAGCACATCCTGGTGAACCAGTGCTTGTAGAATATCAATGTAGGGAGGGGAGTTGTACATACAGCTGGAGAAGAGGATGGCTTGTTTGAGTCCTGTTAAGTTTTGAAACTGCTGCATCCTTCTTTGAGTGGCACAATTGTTCCAGTCTCGGCTCTCCATAAAAAGAAAGGGGAAAATGTCATATTACACACACTGCTGCTCTGAGAAGCGGCTTCGGCGAGCTTTTCCAACATTGAAGAACCCTTGTTATCAATGCAGCGGCAGAAGAGCTAATTACTGGGGTATCCGCCCGACCCATTTAATTAGATTCATTTTGCCAGTGATGTAATTCCAAAAAATATGTTAATATGCTTTTAACAGCAAGGAAATGCAACAGAAGTGATGGAGAACATTGCTTGTTTAACTTAGCAAAGACAAAAACCAGTTATTTTCCTGCTTGTTTAACTTAGCAAAGAAGAAAACCAGTTATTTTCCTGTTTTAGTCATAACTGATGGTGTAATAGTGACTAATTAGAGGATTACACTTTTCAGATTACAGGTTAGTAAACAAGCATCTCAAATATTAGTGCCAGAGCTCTTGCCAGTCGACATCAAGAGGAACACGATAAATAAAAGATTATCATGAAATGCATGGATATTTTTGGGAGGGAAAGTGATGGGACAGGATGTTTATAGAGCCACTTAAGGTGCTTTACATTAAATTTTACTTCAGCATCCATGTTGTACCTTCAGAAATTAAAACGTGATCCATGCTTTATTGCTTCCTCCATTCCCAACTATAAGGAAAAGGAAAATGTTTACCTAAAGCTATCCTCTGACCCCTGCATACATGTCACACACATGCATCTGTGTACACTTGACCAGGCCTAATCATACGCAAAAGCTCTCAGTGCAGAGGAGAGTCTGTGCCTGAAGCATGTAATTTTTTTTCTTTCAAACTTTGTAGCTGATATACCAACAACTGCTTACCAGCCTCCTCAAGATGCCATGGCCCAGGATGGCTCTCAGCCAATGGACATGAATATGATGGCACCTGCACTGCCCTCCGAGATCAACAGAGGAGGTAAAATGAGTTGTCAGAGTTTTGTCTGTATGTCCTGTCCAAATGTTACTTTTACTCATTTAGACCTTAAAAAGGTAGCTGTTTGAGAAACATGGAAAAAACGTTTTGCTGTTGTTTTAAGCCTAATGCAAAGAATTCTCTAGAGCCCATCTTTTTACTTAAACTCTGTCACAGTCCAATATGAGATCTCAGAATAGAATATGGAGGTCTCAGATTCCCACTGGTCTCTGAAACGGCCGTACACAGTGCTCTGCCATTTTGTGTTACATAGTTAGGTGAAGAGAGTTTCCAGCACTGGTGGTTAGAAAACTGAACTGTCAGTCACCTCTAAAGACAATCTGAGATGCTGTATGTTGACCAGTGTTGAATAATCAGCCACGATTTATTAATTATGGAAAAATAAACAAGCATATCTGTGTCCTTAGCATGCTAATTTGCTTTCACCTTCAATAAATGAGTAAGTGATATATATTATCATATATGCATTTATATACATATATGCACATATATCAAATAACTGTTTAAAATGCATCTGTCTATGATTTGTTACTAATAAATATGGGTTTGTATGGCTGTTTCACATACCTATATACACAGGAGGTTGTTAAAAATCTCTGCGCTTACTGAGATAGTCGGAGGAAATGACTGAGTCCTGTTTTACATAACAAATACATCTGTTATTTATATGCTCATGTGTTTTCACGTCTTCAGAATAGGCCCTATGCCACTTTTGGATTTTTTATTTGGGGAGCAAGATACCCTGTGTTGGGCCTGTAATGGTCATGATTAGATTATCTCTGTTACCCCCAAATAGAGACTTATTTTTAAGTTTTTTCCTTTAAAATAGCTTAAAAAATGTTCCCAGTTGGAGCCATTTAAAAATCACGTAGTATTTTCAGAGGAAAAAACTTTGACTATTCTCCTGTTGTTACCTGTGGTGGATTCCCAGAACATGGGTCAGCAAGCTACAGCCGGCACACAGATCATCCCACTTTCTGTTTTTGTAAATAAAGCTTTATTAGAACACACTGTGCCCATTTGTTACATATTATCTATGGCTAAGTTTTTTTATTTGTTGTTGTGGTTACAAAGGCAGAGTGGATTAGTTGTGATAAAGACCTTATGTCTCACAAGATCTTCCTGGCCTTTTATAGGAAAAAATGTGTCCACATGTAAGCCAAATGAAAACCTTTTTAAACAATGCTGAAAGCAGATAGAAGGCCTATGTGACAGATGGCACAGCCTTCTCTGCGGTTTGGCACTTGTGAATTACTAAAGCTTTGCTCCTTGAAGAGCAGCAGACAGGGAAGCATTGCCTGGAAAGAAACAAGGGAAATAGTATATTTTCAGCTAAACTACTTATATAAAACAAATAACTGGCTGGTTATGTTAAGAACACGGCAGCACTCGGAAGCACAGGCAGCCTGAACGCTGTGAGTTAGAGGCCTGCCTGGTCTACAAAGCTACAAAGAAACTGTGTCTCGACAAACCACAAGCAATCAAAAAAAAGGATGTGGAAGTCTTTCTCCTCCTCCTCCTCCTCCTCCTCCTCCTCCTCCTCCTTCTCTTCTTCCTCCTCCTCCTGCTCCTCTTCCTCCTCCTCCTCCTTGTCCTTGTCCTTCTCCTTTTCCATCTGCCTGTCCTGGTGGATTTTCTTTCCATTTCTTATATTTGTACACTGAAGCCCCATGAGACTCATTAGAGTAATGATCAAGTTGGCAATGGTGTGGTTTGTGTGCCTGGACTCTCAAAAGGCATGCATAAGAGGTTTTGACGCAGAAAGGGCTCTTTTCCCAGCCTTTTGGTTGAAAGCATTCAGAAGCATTTTCTGTTTGGAGATTCATCAGCCTTAAGAGATTGGGCCTAACAAGCTGCATCCTCTTGGTAAACCTGTGTAGTTTCTATCGTTGGCCCATTCTGGGAAGGGAGAGACAAACACACCCGCTTGGCATGACTTGAAGCAAATAGAAGGAAGCCAGCATGGAGGCTGGATGAGAGAGATATGATTTATTCAGGAAGAATGGCCAGCTGGCACGGTTTCTTCCTGAGCTATAGCAAAACTGGAGCTGCAGCCATCACTAGCTCTTGTGAAGCCAGGCAGCTTCTTCATGATAGGAAGAAGTTTGTTTTCAGGGCTTCGAGAAAGCAGAGGTCTGCCAAGGCCTTGCCAAAAGCAGTTCCTTTCTTCACCAGCCCATTGGCATATCTCCGGGCCCCTCCTGTTCCTGTGCCACTTGCTTTCTCATTGGTCACTGTAATACTTGTAGGTAGTGGGCCCAGCAGCGATAATGATTTCAATTATTTTTGTATGTTAATGAGCAAGTTATAAGTCATATGTATTCAGCAAGTGCTGTTGCCGGGCTTGCTGAGCTGGTATATTGGATCTCTGCCAGTTCACCAATGAAAGGAGAATGCCACCCTTAGTAAGAAGTACATTGGATCTCACAGAAATGACCCATGTGGTCCTCGTAGGTGACCCTCCCTGTCTTCATTCCACCATGCTCAGCCAGTTTTACAATGCAGTTTCTGGTTGGGGTGCTCCAGGAGTAACTGTGAGCAAATTTCTTTCCTTCTTGCAGATGTTCAAGCTGTTGTTTATGAGGAACCAATGCACTGGTGCTCTATTGTGTACTATGAGCTCAACAACCGCGTGGGTGATACGTTCCAGGTCTCCTCCACAAGCGTGTTGGTGGATGGTTACACTGATCCTTCCAACAACAAGAACCGCTTCTGCCTTGGGCTGCTCTTCAACATTAACCGGAACTCCACAACAGAAAACACAAAGCGACATATTGGAAAAGGTGTGTGTCCCTTTACTCATCCTGCAAACGTTCATCTTTTCTTCCTCTAGAAGTGACCCCATCATTCTTGTGGCAAATGCCAAATGTTCAGATGCTGCTGTTCACAGAAGATTCCCAAATGGCCACTAAACCAAGGGTAAGCCCAGCCCCCATGTTCAAATTAAAGCAATTCCCTTTGCAGGTGTGAACACTTTGCTTTTGTGTAAGCTCAGTGTCAGTGCTGGTGTGGGTCAGCTGATCATTGCACTCACAGTGCTGATGTAACACAAGCATTCTGAAAAGTCATTTGGCAAAGTGATTCAAATCCTTTGATCCAGCCGCTTAACTTCCAGGAATGTCTCTTATAGATATTAGTAAAAACCGTCCAGTGACATTTGTCATGACTGCAATAGTAGATAATTAGTGTCAATACTGGTCTTCTGAGGGAGCCTGGCTAAACAGTAACAGCAGCAAGTCATACAGAAATGTGAGAATTTGCAACACAGGCTTTAATGATTGCAAAATCGGACACAGTATTGCAGACTGTTAATTAACAAGCATTTTCCTCTGTTGCTGAAGGAATGTCAATATTTTCCACATCTTTATATTTCATGTATTGTCTTAATTTTCTAAAATGAAGACATCATTTTTGATATCAGGGAAAAGGGTTTTTTTTTTCTTCTTAAACAGTTTTCTCACTGGGTGTTGGTGGTGCATGGCTTTAATCCCAGCACTCGGGAGGCAGAGGCAGGCAGATCTCTGTGAGTTTGAGGCCAGCCTGCTCTCCAGAGCTAGTGCCAGGATAGGCTCCAAAGATGCACAGAGAAACCCTGTCTTGAAAAAACCAAAAAATAGTTTTCTCTTTATTTTTGTTCTTAAATATATCTCTGTATATCACTAAACAAAATGGATTTCTGCCACAGTGGGTAGAACTGATACTGGAGTCTTAGCCCTGTGTGTCTGTAGAAATGCCACATTGTGTTTCCTCAGACAGTCTCACTAGCGTTTTCTACTAAGCCATTCCAACTAAGCACATTCTTAGCTCAAAGCCACACTACCTGCCTGCTTGCTAGCCTCTTCTTACTCCCTCGTGAGTCCTAGCCAGAGGGTCCATCTTCCTTTTTGAAGATTTGCTTTTGTTTATTTTCTGTGTGTATAACGGGGCACATAGTGGTCAGAGGACAAATTTGCAGAATTGGTTCTCTCCTTCTTCCAGCTTTAATAGGAGGGGATCCAGGTCTCTGCCTCCTTCTTCCTGAGAAGGGGGGATGTTGCCTGGTCTTCCAGCATCCTAAGTTATAAGACGTTTTCAATTATTGTTTATTGTACTTATTCGGTGAGCTCCTTTTTCACACAGTATGTATTTTTTTTCTATTTAAAAAGTGTCTGTTTTAACTAGACCTCATGTCTTACAGCTTCTAGCAGTAATTCTTCAATCCGGGTTTCACTCCTCTGTGTTTATTGATCATCCCTTCTCTGTCTCGGAAGTTTTCTGAACAATTTAGTCTTGGCATAAATGCAGAAGATTTTAAGTACTCGGGATACCCCAAGTAACTACAGGTTTTATTGTGCTTTATTTTTAAAGCGTACGTATACTTTCAACTCTGGTTAAGCAGGACATTAAATACCAAAATGAAAATGTCAACCATTGTTATTTTTGAGAGACTTGTTTGTTCCTGAACACACTGGTTATCACAAGCATAACATAGTTAGCTAGATGTCTGTCAGAATGGCTATGTGAATGGTCAAATTTGACTCTGCCTGGGTGCCTTTCAGCCTATGACTGACATGGTCTGTCCTGTCACAGGCGTCCACCTGTACTATGTTAGAGGAGAAGTGTATGTCGAATGCCTGAGTGACAGCAGCATATTTGTGCAGAGTCGGAACTGCAACTACCATCATGGGTTTCATCCCATCACTGTCTGCAAGATCCCCAGTGGGTGTAGCATGAAAAATTTCAAAAACCAAGAGTTTACTCTGATACTGGCACAGTCTGTGAACCATGGTTTTGAGTCGGTGTATGAACTCACCAAAATGTGCACTATTCGAATGAGTTTCGTGAAGGTGAGCAGTACCGGCCCATCTCATTCAGGCCTGACCCCTGCCTCACCCCTGCTATTTACAATATGTATACCTGTGCCTTCCTGGTATATATTCCTATCAGTGCCCAACAAGAGCACCATTGTCCAAGAGGTTGTCAGGGGAACATAGAATATAGTCCTCTCCTCCCACCTTGCAGGTCCCAGAGATGGAACTCAGGTCTCCAGGCTTGGTGACAGGCACCTTTATCACCCCCTGCCTCCCAGTCATCATGCCGTTTATTCCGGGTCAAGCTAAGGGTTTAATAGAGTCCTGGCTGGAGCACGTCTTATTCCAGAACAGGCAGCCTAGTCAGTCTGTCTGTCTCAGCAGTCCTTACGGCTCATATCAGCCTGGGGAGGGACAGCCTAGTGAATCTTGTCAGTTTCAGTAAAGCTTTTATGATGTCTGCTTCCTGAGTTTAAGGACTTTGCCTAGAGGGTGGAGTGTTTCACCTCCCCTTAAAACATTCAGCAATTCTGGAGCTTCCCTATAAGACAGAAGGTTTTATCTTTGAAGATATTGCTACACAACATGTGTAAAAGGTGAGAGAAGAACCAACTTCACAGATTTGTTCTCTGAGCTCCACATGCACACTGTGGTGTACATTAACACACATTCATGCAACAACAACAAAAAGCTGGTGCAGTGCTGTGTGTAGTCCCAGCATGGGAGACAGATAGGATCCCTTAGGCTTGCTGGCCGCCAGTCTAGCCTGATTGACAAAAGCCCAGGTGCAGCAAGAGAACTCATCTCAGAAAATACAGTGCGTGTGACTGAAGAAGACAGCCAGTGTAGACCCCTGTGCTCTCCAGGCATGGACACACAGATAAAGGGGCAAGGGATTGTTCAGTTAAAGGTGTAGGACTCTTACAGTGCTCCTGGGTTCAGTCCCAGCATCCAGCTGAAATGGATCACGATACCCTGTGACTCTACCTCCAGGATCCAGCATCTTTTGAAATCCACAGATACCACACAATCATAGGTAAATCCATACTCAACATGTACATATTTGCACAATTTTTAAGTAAAATATTAAAAACATAAAGCCAGTTTGATAATACATGCCTTTTATTCCAATGCTCAGAAATCAGACAGGTAAGCTCTGAGTTTGAGGCCAGTTTGGTTTACATAGGGAGTTTAGGCCAGCCAGGGCTACCCATTAAGAGTATGTCTTAAAAGTATCGTAAAGAGACAGTGTTAACATAACATTAATGTAATGGGAAATAAATATTTAAAATATCTTTTTTTGAGACAGGGTTTCTCTGTGGCTTTGGAGGCTGTCCTGGAACTAGCTCTTGAAGACCACAATGGTCTCGAACTCACAGAGATCCCCCTGCCTCTGATTCCTGAGTGCTGGGATCTAAGCCATGCACCACCACCTCCTGACTAAAATATCTTTACTCAAACAACTACTCAATGTATTTTAAATTTGTAATTATCCAAGAATAATAATATTTATTTTTTATTTGAAAAAAGGTCTCATTCTGTACCCTGACTGGCCTGGAACTCACAGAGATCTGCCTGCCCCTGCTTCCCAAATGCTGGGATTAAAGGCATGTGCCACTACACCAGACTAAATAGGTGATCCTGGGGTCCTTGGGTAGACTTTTGGTGCAAAACATCCATCTCCCAAAATTACCCATGCTTTTGCTGTATGTTTGTTTTTCTTGTGGGACATAGCCATGAGTCCAAATATAGTTATGTGAACTGATCATATGATCTTTTTACTTGGTAGAATGACTCAATGAGATAGAGAGTTAAATGACACCAGTGTGCTTTCTTTTTCCTAGGGTTGGGGAGCCAAGTACCACAGGCAGGATGTTACTAGCACCCCCTGCTGGATTGAGATACATCTGCATGGCCCTCTCCAGTGGCTGGATAAAGTTCTTACCCAGATGGGTTCACCCCACAATCCTATTTCCTCAGTGTCTTAAAGGGCCTCTGGCTTCTGTCTCTTGCAAATGTTGAACCTTGCATGTACTTGAAGGATGGATATGTCAGATGCGTGAAAACCTGACAAAGGAGCCTTGATAATACTTGACCTCTGTGACCAACTATTGGATTGAGAAATTAACAAACATTGGTAACATGGTGATGATATCAAAAACCTGTTTAGTTTATATTGTGACATTCTGTTGTATGATCAACTAAAATGTTGACTGTTAGCAGGAGTTTTGTGTATAGTTTTAAAGGAGATGGCCAGGCCAGGGACAAATTATCTAGTAGAAGAAGAACAATCCTGAGCAGTCCTTTTTTTGGGAGTGTTTGTCAGAGTGTTACGCTGATAGTCTTTGAAATGTGTTGTTCATTAGGTTCCGAGCCCACACTGAATAATCTTTCGATGGGTTTTCATAGTGTTTTAAAATTATTTGTTTAGAAATGAATGGGGCTCTTTATTTTTAAAGCCGAATCTTTATTACATAAAAAGTATTCTTTCTAAAGCTGTATGCTGGCTGTAGTGTTGTCTGAATGATGTCAGGCTTTTGCTCCTTGCTAAATATGTGTATACAGAATATTTGGAGGTTAGGAATAGTCTAAATGGCTAGTGGATCTAGAAGGTATTTGTCAGTGGGGTGGGGGCAAGGAAATGACAAACCGCAAATGTAGACTATATCTTAACGTTAAGTTTGTTGTCTTAAATAAGCAAGCTGGTGTCTGAATTTGCTGTATTTCCGATTTTTAGAGTTTTATCTGACTTTTTTTCCTTTCTTGTCTTTTATCTCATCTACTCTACACTGCAGCAAAGCAGCTGGTTAATTCCTGCAACTGTGAGAACAAATGAATAATTTCTAATATTTGCAAATAAACTGGTTTTGTGTTTCAGTGCCCGGTATATGAAAGGCTTGAATTCAATGAGCAGTTTTTATGGAGTTTACAATACAGACATAGGCTTTAATTTCCAATTGAATTGTTTGCCAAACCTAGTAAGTTTGTTCATTATTCACAGGTTTAAAGAAGATCCCTATTGGATTCCATTTCAAACATTTTTATTTTGTTTTGTTTTGTTTTTTATGGTTTGGTTGTGTTTTCTTATGTTATTTTTTTCTATTCTCCTTTGCTATTATACATTGAGTACCTTTATTCCATCACTAGAGGGTTTTCAGTACTGGAAAATTTTAAATAAACCTGTCATTATTGCTTCCTTTGATTAAAAATGTGTCGTTTTCTTTCTTTGCTTGTTAAAATTTGGGATCAGTAAGATGTGCTCTTTTGAATGATCTTGCCAGATGCAAAAAGCTCAGTTGGTAAAGTGGAGACATGGAATCTGGCTTGCTAAAAGAGAAGAGTGATTTAAAGTCAGGAGAAAGGAAACATAATGCTGGGAAAAACTAAGGGAAAAGCAATGAGGGGGGGGGCATGTACCATGGTGCACCTGTATAGGTTACAGGGTACCTAATGGAGCTGGTCCCTGTCCCTGATATGAGTTTCAAACATCAAACAGGTCCTCTGGCTTGGCAGCAAACCTGTTACCCACTGAGCCACTCAGTACCCCACAAGTGTGTGAGCTTTTATTCAAGGGGCTACCACAGTGTATTTACTGATGGATGCCCTTACTCAAGTGGAAGCATAGTTTCCCAATCTGAAGGGTACGCATAGGGGAATGTAGCCAGGGCAGACCAAAAACTGAATGCACAGGAGAAAGTTACTTTGGGCAGTTTTACTGGGATGGGATGATCCCCCTTTCCCACCAAGGGAATTTTTAATAAAATTTGAAAACGAAACAATTTGAGGTCATTATGTTTTCGAGCCACACAAATACCACTGTTTCACCTCACATTCTCTCCTGGACTTGGTGCACAACCCCAAAATTTAAGGGTCTACTACCCCCACCAATTGAAGTCCACTTTAAAAGGAAAGAATGTCTTGCTTCCCTCCCACTGAAACTACAAAATGTATCCCCATAAACAATGACCCAAATTTCTGCTTGTTATTGTTGCCTTCAAGAAACATCAATGGCAAGCAGAGGAAGCTTGGGCCTGGAGACCTTCACTGTTACAGTTCCCTGTCCTTCCTTGCTACTTGCTAGACCACTTGGCTTCTGTGGACCTCTCTATGCTCATTGACTGAGTGGAGATGGCAGCATCACACATTTGAGTCAGGATCATTCAGCTAAAGCTATAAATACCCTTGAAATGTGTCACAAATTGAGGAGCCACCTTTCTTGAACCCTCTGTAGTTTGTGTTTTCCATTGGCCGAGATTGTTCAGTGTGCCTGTGTCCAGGATCAGTAAGATAGTTTTTTGTTGTTGTTTTTAATTACTAAATCTGGACTGGGAAGAGGCCCAGCAGGTAAAGGATGAGTGTGATTATCAGAGTTTACACCCTACAGCCCACGTAAGTGTGGGTGGGTATGGCAGCCTGCCTGCAATTCCAGCCTGAGAAGGTAGACAGGATTCCCCTGAGCATTTTGACTGTGGAGACTAGCTATATCCATGAGCTCTAGATTTGATTCAGAGACCCTGCCTCAAAGAATAAAGTAAAAGAACCATCAAAACTGATTCCTGACATCAACCTTGGGCCTCCGCATGCATGTGCACACACACACACACACACACACACACACACACACACACACACACACCCTTGAAAATGACAAATGGGAATAAATAAAGTTACCATTAAGAATGATTTATAACTTGAGATGGAAAATAAAGAGCTCAGGTCAAGTTTTCTCCTTTCTTGGTGGAAACTGCCTTTGCTGTTCTTGAGATCCTTTGTTGGGCAGTTATCGAATAGGGTATTACACTATGACTGCCTTAAAGATGTACTAAATAAAACACAAAGATCATCCCATCCATTGAGACCTACTAGATGGATACCCTGGGGTATGCAGTGTGGTGTATAAAAAGGCCTTTTATAATTAAGATCAGGTATATGGAATTCTAGTAAAATCTTAATGAAAAAAACATTCTCATCTGCCAAAGGAGGTCAACGAACAAGTCTTTCCAGAATGTTTTGATAAAGGATTTAGAAAAATCAAAGCAACTATTTGTCTAGAGAAGGAGAAAACAAATGAAGCTCAAGAAAATGACAAGGATGACATGGGATGTTTCATGAGACTCAAAGCCAGGATGATTAGAAGTGTACAGCCCTGGCCCTACCACCTCTACCATTTGACAGAACTGAAGCTCCAGCCCTGCCTCGTCAGCAGTTTCCCTATGTTTCTAGCACATGTTCCCTCATCTGTAAAATAGAGACCGAAAAACTAACCTGACTGGGTCATGGAGAGATTAACTGAACAAAGCACTTAGAGCTTCTCTGTAAATGATTAGCTCTGATTAAGAACCTGTCTTCGGGACTAAAGGAAGGACCCTGGCAGGGTACAAATGCCGGGTCTCTGCTGTAGGCATCAAGCCAGGGGCTTCCTCACATGGTTTCTCTTCCTCTCAACAACACGGGAGATACTTTCTATCTTCCGTAACTCTGGTTATCCTTTGCTGGAATAAATGATTAAGATGGCCAGTGTGTAAAGAGAAACAGTCTTTTCTTAGCTCGCAGTGTGGAGGTTGTGATTTGTGACTTGACAGGACAGACCCGACTCTGTGAGGGACAGAGGGCAGCATGTTATTACAGGAGCATGGGGCAGAAATGAACTAACTGCCCACCTCGTGGCTAAGCTGCAAGGGGATGTGGGATTCGTGTCTCCCACTATCCCCTTTGACAGCATGCCCCAATGGCATGCTATGCTGTCTGGAAATTTACTCTGCTAAACAAATTAGTCTGTGGCTGTTGATTCAGCCTCACTAGAATTCCCAGCACACTAGTGATACGTGGCTGGAAGGTAACAGTGACTACCTCAAGTTCACTCCGGAGCCTTGTGAGTGGCCTGCTTACTATCTGTATTTCCATAGGCAGTCTGCTTTTTCACAGACCCACTCTTAGGCTGTTCAGTGCCACTCACAGCATTCTAGATCTTCTTTAGACAGCACCTCTAACTGCTCCGCATTCCTCCCATAAGCCCGTTCCAAAACTCTGAGGACAACACGGTCAGCATATTATTGAAACAGCCGAGCTGCTTCATCGAAACCACAGGGCTTCTCTGTGTCAATAGTCTACATTCGCTATTTTCTTATCATCGCTAACAAGAACCTGACAGGAAGCACTTTCAGTGGGAAGGAATGTGTTGTGTTTGCTCATGCTTTGAGGGAAAGTGTGGTGGTGGCAGAAGCAGCTTGGGAGGCAGTGATGGGAACTTGGTTGCATTTATATAATCTTGACAAAGAGCGGGGCTGTAAATCTTAAGACCCCATCCCCAGAGACTGACTTCCTCCAGTTCAGTCCCCGCCTCCTAACAATTCCACAGCTTCTGTAAACATTGCCACTAGCTGAGGACAAGTCATTAGATATGTGAATCTACGGGGAACAATTTACATTCAAGGCCTAACCAGTTTGTAAATAGTAGGCATTTTTCTATCTATCCTAAATTAAATATAATATTTAAAACAGGGATGAACAATATGCTTATTACATTTGATGTCAATTTCACACCAGACAATGTAACTACACTATAATACTTTGATTTTTCTTTTTCCCATAATGCTGTGTATACTCTTTCTAATTCCACTTACTTTGTCAAAAATGCAAAATGCATAATAAAATTACAGGGCTGTTTTTGAACTTTTAAAATAGTAGTTTCATATGGTTTTAATTTCTAAAATAAACATGGCTTGCTTTATCCATGGGCCAGCCATGCTATTTAACTCTGAAAGGGTCTAGGCATTTTTATTCCTGGCTTGCTCTGTAGGAAGGGACAATCCAAAGTTCTCGGAAAAATTTTGATTTTGGTCCCTCCTGTTTGTGTTTGGGAATAGAAGCACCCTGTACTTTAGTCTGGTGCAGAAAGAGAGGAAACTGTGTGCTTCTGTTGCTGGTGAATGTGGTCTCTTTAGTGCCATGATTTGTTACACTTGCTGATGAAAATGACTAACATATCCAGTTATCTGTGTTCATTGCAGTTATTTATGTGTGCATGTATATTTTTGTGCATGTGTATGTGTAGGTAGAGGTTGACCCTGCATGTTTATCTCGATTACTTCTTGACTTTTTGAACAAAGGCAGGTTTCTCACTCAACCTAGAACTCATTGATTATTGATTTGACCCGACCACTTGGTCATTGAGGCCCAGAGAGCATCCTTTCTCCTCTCCTCATGGCTGGGATTGCAGTCAAGCACTGTAATACCTAACTTCTTATATGGGTGCCTGGGATTTGAACTCCTGTATTCAAGCTGGGCAATAAGCACTTTCTTAACGGAACCAGCCCCCAGCCCTATTTTCTTGGCTTTTGAATAATACTGTAGGCTAACAGGAAGTTCTTCCCAGGTTATGCACCTCTCTATAGTGAAGCTGTCACCTGTTTTGAAAGCTGGAGAGGGAGCAAACAGAGAGCGGTTGAGCTTAAGATCCCTGCCTAGTATTTTAGGTTCTTGCCAAAGAAAGAATTCAGAGACAAACAAGGAATTGTGAGGAAGTTTTATCACAGAGTGAAAGTGCAATCAGAGATGCTAGGCAGCAGGGAAGAGCGTGAGAAGGGCCGTTTGCAGCCAGATGCTTCCCAGCACCATTTTGGACACATGAGTGTCTACATCAGCTCCCTCTGGTACAAACAGCGTGAACCATGTCTGATAACATCCTTCCTGATGTAGACAGCAGGTGCCTCCCATATTGGAGCCCCTTGGGGACAGTGGGATATCAGCATCCTCTGGCTTGAATAGCCTAGGATGATCAGAAAACCCCTTTGGAAATGGCTTAGTTAGTGGCCCGAGAATACCCTTTTGATGTGGGCAGAAAGTGCTTCCCTTGGCCAGACCTTTGCTAAGAAACAAACCCTGTTTTACAACCTATGACCAGCTTAAAGGCTGAATTTGGAAAGAATCATGCCACACCTGCAGACAGGAACAGAAATCAGGCTGTGTAACTGACCCTTATATAAGGTATGTGCTTACACTCCAGAAGCTCCTCCCTTTAGTCAGTCACATGCAAATTGTCTGGGGAACCTCAAATTCTGAGCTGTAGTTTAGAAAGCATTTCTCCTTGTCGTCCTTTTCTCCTCATGACATTAGCCAACATCCAGTGCCTGCTTGCTGGAGAGCTTTCCTGGCAGCTGGGCATTCAAACGATCTCCAAAGGCTCTCACTGTGCAATGACATGCACAGACTTGCAGTAGTTTGGATGCCAGCTTTAGTGACCTCAGCTTGAAGAGCTTTCTTTTTCTCCTTTTTTCATCACTCATCCAGGCAACTGCTGGGATCTCTTGCTTGCCTGTGCTGCTGTTTTCTCTCCCCAACCACCAACGAAGTCCCTCAGTTCCTCTCAGAGTTCGATCTTTAATTCTTTCTTCTATGAGACCAGAGAACTGATAAAGGGCTGTAGACCTGCTGCTGACAAAAGCTGGCATTCTAAGAGAAGTGGCCCTCACCAGGAATCAGCCATCTATCTCCCAGGCAATCTGTGTTTTCTTTTTTTTTTTTTTTTTTTTTTGGTTTTTCAAGACAGGGTTTCTCTCTGTAGCTTTGGAGCCTATCCTGACACTTGCTCTGGAGACCAGGCTGGCCTCAAACTCATAGAGATCTGCCTGCCTCTTCCCCCCAAGAGTGCTGTGATTAAAGGCCTGCCCTACCAATGCCCAGCTAAATGTGTAGCCCAGGCTGGCCTCCAACTCATGATCCTCCTGTTTCTTCCTCCTTGTGCAATTCCTCCCTTCGTGAGCCACCACAACCGTCATCTCCAAGGCAATCTAAATGACAGGAGGGTTATTTATGATCTAAGGTGGGGACAGGTTGAGGGGTTCTGGGAAGAGTCAAATTTGTCCAGAATAGAGTTTGCTTCCTTCTTCTGTCCTTGCTTGGGGTTTGTGGATAGTCATGTCCTTGATACATGATGGAAACAGCCAATTCTGTGAGTTTGTCAATATGGAGTTTGCCAATAGTCCGTGACTATGACTATTGACTATGAAGCAAGGAACATTTCACTGTGGATCATCTTGGTGGGCATGTTTGTCCCAGCTGGTTGAGGTAGTCTTGATTTGCAGTGTTTGAGTGGTCATGTTGTGATTCTGGCCAGCCTGCCTCAGTCCTACTCACAGCAGGATTTATTTCTGAATACTTGCTGGGACAGGGGCAAAGAGAAAGAGAAAAATTGCCCAACTTCTGAAGAGTCTGTTGTTATGAAAAAGCAATGGCTAGGGGAAGAGGCATTTATTACCTTTGTTCAAGAATTCTTTATGAAAAAGATTGTGAAGACACAAAAGCAAGAAGAAAAATGAATCTGAACATTATGCAAATGTGGTAAAAATAAAACAGCATTATACATATACAAGAGAGAAATGCAGGCAAATTGCAAATGCAGAGGAGAGCAGAGGACTTGGATAGGCAAACCCCCAATCCAGAAGAAACGGGGTAGATGGGATGGGGGTAAGGATATGGGAAGCCTGGGAGGACAAGGGTGGAAGAGTCCACTTCTTGTTATCACTTGGATGTATAAGAGTTTCTCTGGTGTATCCATACAGAGACCCTCTGCCAAGAGGAAAGGTTTCATTTGACATTGGTGCAGGGCTGCTAGGAAATTACAAGGGGGAAGTAAATCCTGGAAACAATCCAGCAAGAGCCTTGGTCACCTGCAGTGTGTGGTCATATTTCAGTAAAACCAGGGTCCCTGGTAAAATGATCTGTTTCACTCTGGGTTCCTCAAACATCTGTCACTCTGTAGGGTAAGTGGTGAAATGCACAGATGAGCTGTGACTGGGGTCAAATGCTTTTTTTCTTATCATCTGATCCTTGACTAGCTAGCCAGCATCCTTCCCAGAGTCCAGACCTGCTGTATTGTGCCTACTGACCTGCTCCACTGGTCTCCAAGCACAACCCTTGGACATAGTGAGGTGTTAGGGAACTGAATGTCCACCATGGACTTCCTTTATTAATCTGAGAATCATTCCATATGTCCTTATGAGTCATTTCATCTTTTACACGTCACCCATGGCTCTGGTTTTGTTTAGTACCTTTAGTGTTTAAAATACATTTGTTTAAAAATTTTATTGTGGTGACATTTGTTTTGCTAATTAGCAACTAANAAGATTGTGAAGACACAAAAGACAAGAAAAATGGATCTGAACATTATGCAAATGTGGTAAACATAAAACAGCATTATACATATATAAGAGAGAAATGCATGCAAATTGCAAATGTAGAGGAGAGCAGAGGACTTGGCCAGGCAAAACCCCAATCCAGAAGAAATGGGGGAGGAAGGTGATGGGGTGGGGGTAAAGATATGGGAAGCCTGGGAGGACAAGGGGGGAAGAGCCCACTTCTTGTTATCACTTGGATGAATAAGCCTTTCTCTGGTGCACCCGTATAGAGACCCTCTGCCAAGAGGAAAGGTTTCCTTTGACATTGGAACAGGGCTGCTAGGAAATTACAAGGGGGAAGTAAATCCAGGAAACAATCCAGCAAGAGCCTTGGTCTCCTGCAGTGTGTGGCCATATTCCAGTAGAAACCGGGTCCCTGGTAAAATGATCCGTTTCACTCTGGGTTCCTCAAACGTCGGTCACTCTGTAGGGTAAGTGGTGAAAGGCACAGATGGGATGTGACTGGGGTCAAATGCTTTTTTCTTATCACCTGTTCCTTGACTAGCCAGCCAGCATCCTTCCCAGGGGCCAGACCTGCTGTGTTGTGCCTACTGACCTGCTCCACTGGTCTCCAAGAACAACCCTTGGACACAGTGAGGTGTTAGGGAACTGAATGACCACCATGGACTTCCTTTATTAATCTGAGAATCATTCCATAAGTCCTTAAGCCTTATTTTGTCTTTTACACGTCACTCATGGCTCTGGTTTTGTTTAGTACCTTTAGTGTTTAAAATACATTTGTTTAAAAATTTTATTGTGGTGACATTTGTTTTGCTAATTAGCAACTAAGTATTACAGAAAAACATCATCCTTTACAATCCTGGGCTCCATTGCCCCCTCTTTAAATTTTGCTTCCCCAGCAGTGGGGCAGGGAGCCATTGCCAGCATTTGTTATTGTTTTCCTCTGGATTGCTAGCCCCTCAGCTCTAGATAATAAGATTCTCCATCTATTTCTGGTTTATTAACTCCAGATCCTTATTACTGATTTCTGTCTGTGACAGACGACATAGCTTACTTCCCCGGCTCCCACATCCCCTTCCTGCCTACTACTAGCACAGCAATGTCATGATCGTCACTTCCTTCATGGCCTTAATGTTTTCACACTGTGCTGCACCCTTTCTCCCATCACCCACTGGACGTGGCTCCTTTACCTGGCCCCACTGTGAGATGAAGATAAAGTTCATACCTCTCCCGGGTACTAGAACTTCTACATATGTGGCAACAAAGATGGTGGCATTTTCTCCACATTCCTTTAATGAAGCCAAGTCTCAATATCTGTCCACAGGTGGATGCTAAGTGTCCCAAGGCAATAAGCAGCATCTATGTTATCCTAGCTATGTCAAGTGCCCATCTGGGGCCAAGCAGTGAGCTCTGTGTAACTCTCCCTTCTCCTATCTGGCTCCGAGATCAACCAGCTGAACCCTTTAATGGAAAATGTTTCCAAAACCAAGTTCAAATACTTCTTCATGCATCGTTATTTCAGTTTAGTTTTTATTCAGAACACAATATCTGGAACATGCCTGTAATCCCAGCACTTCAGAACTGGAGGCAAGAGGATAACGAGTTCAAAGTCTGTTGTTGGTTGTTTTATTTTTTCTTTTGTCTCTTTGCTCTTTTGGAGAGCCCACCTAGCTACCAGAAAAATACACACTTCGAGGTTTATTCTTACTTATGAATAAGCCTTAACTTGGATTATTTCTATCCAGCTTTTCTTAAATTATCCCATAAACATTTTGTATCTGGGCTTTTTATTTTATTTTATTTGATTGTTTTGTTTTTTTTGAGACAGGGTTTCTCTGCATTGCATTGGAACCTGTCCTGGAACTCGTTCTGTAAACCAGGTTGGCTTCAAACTCACAAAGATCCACCTGCCTTGCCTCCAGATTGCTGGCATTAAAGGCGTGCACCACCAATGCCCGGCATCTCTGTGCTTTCAAAATTATCTAATATACCTTTATTTACTTCTTACTCTGTGGCTTGCTGTGTAGCTGGGTGGCTGGCATCTGGAATCCTCCTAATCCTCCTCCTTCTCTAACTCCTAGATCTCTTCCTCCCAGATTTCTCCTCCTATTTATTCTCTCTGCCTGCCAACCCCACCTATCCTTTCTCCTGTCTTGCTATTGGCCATTCAGCTCTTTATTAAACCATCACGTGTTTTAGATATGTAAAGTAGCTAAGCTTCACAGAATTAAACACATGCAACTTAAAAAGAATGCAGCACATCTTTGCATCATCAAATTTTCCACAGCATAAACAAATGTTTAAAATAATATTCTACAACAAAGTTCAATTTGGGCTATATATTGAGTTGGAAGATGCTCTGGACTATGTAAGACTCTGCCTCAAATACAATCTGATTGAAAAATGGTCCAGTAAGAATGCTTGCCCCCAATCCTGGTGACTTGATTGTAATTGCTAAAGACCCACAAAGTGGAAAGAGGGACTGACTCCTGTAAGTCATCCCTGGCCTTCAGATGTGTAATTTAGGATGCACATGTGCTCACATGCACATGCTCGCACACAGAGACAGATATAATAAAATTAAGGAAACAACAGTAACTTATTGGTGATTGGATTTCTCCATGCAGCTCTAGATTCATTTTTTAATTTGTTCCTTTGTTTGCTGGCCACCATTACATTAGTTACTTCCTTGCCTTAAACCCGTCTGTCTGTCTAACAACATTCAATTTTTGGTCTTCTCTCTAATCCTTGTGTGTCTATCCTCTATTATCAGTCTGTCTGACTATCGTCTCTCTACCTATCATCTGGTTTTCTGTCTGCCATCTCAGTCTTTCACTGTCTTCTATTGGTTCCTCTCTTTCTCTGTGGACATTAACTGATGTATTTTTCTTCCACCTCCATAGAGCACCTTTGATTTTTCTAGCCTCCTGATGCTTTTGAACCTTCTAGATCTAGTCTCTGGAACACTCTTACATCATTCTCTAAATGGAACAGACAGCAAAACCAACATGAAGGTAAGCTTTGAAACAATGCTTTATGAAATGTTTCAATCTTTTTGATTCTCAGCTGGAGAATTCTGGAAAGAATCTCCCCCTGAGGGTTCCAAAGGCATCAACACAACTGTCTCCTTGTCATCCAGGATTGCTGGAGAGACACTGATTCTATTCTTCTGACAAGTCTCTTCTATGTGACCTGTTTTCTATTTCTTCTTATTTTTTTCTCTTTGAGACATGATCTCCCAAGTTTACCATGGCTGACCTGGAACTCTCTATGTAGATCAGGCTGGCCTAGATCTGCCTTCCTCTGCCTCCCAAGTGCTGGATTTAGAAGTGTGTGATACCAAACTCAGCATATGAACTATTTTTAAAGATTCAATTATCTGGGGGGACAAAGGGTTTGGGGGTGTAAGTATAGGCACAAGCAGAGGCAGGAGGCATCAGATACTCCTGCACTTGGAGAATGAAAGTTGTGAGCCACCAGATAAGAGTTCTAGGACCTGAACTCCAGTTCTTGAAAGAGCAGTATGCATTCTCTTAAGCATTGAGCCATCCTTCCAGCCCCAGCTGGCATTGTTTTACACATGGAAAGCTTGCTGGATCCTTTTGTTATGTTTCACATGCTGAAATTACAATGTGGTTGTTCTGGAAATCTGCAGCTCACCAGTACTCTAATTTTCGGCTCCTTACTGGCAAAAAGAGAGCTGCACGAGTGCCTAAGCCTCAGATCTTAAGATGGAGAGTGCATCCAGTTGTGTCCCATGCAGCCCCGGGGTCTTCAAAGGGAACAGAAGAGAACAGTTGGTGTCAGAATAGGACATGTGATAACAGAAGCAGAGATGAAAGAAAGAAACAAGGTAGAAAGGAGCTAGGCTGTTGACTTGGAAACTGGAGGGTTGGTCAACAAGCCAAGAGATGCAAGAGAGCCCCAGAAGCTGAAATAAAGCAAAAGACTGGGTAGTGGCTGAGATGAGAAGAAGGCTCTCTGCTTCACTTCCCATGCCTCTGGAGTGACACCAGTCTTTGCCAGTCCTCTGCACACAGCTGTGTCCCTCACCTCTAAGGTTGTACGTGCTGTTCCCTACCAGCTGCTCTGTGGACAGCATTTGTCATCCTGCTTATATATTCCAGAAACAGATGACTCTCTATTGTTTTTAAGTGATTGTTATTGCTGGGGGAAGATATTATTTTAAATTATGATATTAATGGGATCCTCAATTTCTATACAGATTATTCACTCCCCTTGGCCTACTGTCTTGTGAGAAAGCTCCCATGAACTTCAATGCTCCAGACACCAGGTGATGATGTGTGTGTCAGGAAAAACACAAAGCCAATCATGGCTGTGCATTGAAGGACAGGGCACACTGTCACAGGAAATGTGTGAAGCCCTTGTCATCAGATACAGAGTAACTGTTAGTTCCATTTAGGGCTGGGTGTGGCTCAGTGAGCAGAACATGATCTCAGCAATTCTAAGAACCCTATTTCAGACTCGGAACCAAAGAGAGAAAGAGACACCCACACAGAGAGAAAGTGAAGTCTCTATTCAGCTATTTGGAAGCACCCCCCCAGTACAAGGCTGTACCCTACAGACAACACAGGATGTTACAGACATTTCCAAAATGATCGTAAAAGGACATTATTGAAGCATGAATTTTTTCAATGGTTCATAGCAGTGGTTATCATTCATTCAATGTTCAGTTAAATATCTGCTCCGCACAGTTAAATGACTACTGCCTGGTACTAAAGGCGCAGTGGTGAATGACAGTGAGTCAGATTGCAGAGCACCCCCTCCTGCAATCACACAAACCTCTGGAAAATAGCATCGCTGATCAGTGCTTTGCAGGGGCCTGGGGAGAGGGGGTGCTGTCCCGGACTCAAAGGGAGAAGAATGTACCTGTGTGACTGGACTTAAGAAGAGCCTCATTGTGCAGTTTACATGTGTGCACATACCATTATTGTACAGACAGGACTTATAGGAGTACTCAGCTTCAGTGGGGAGGGCCATTGTGTTTTATTTTGTTTGTTTTTTTCTGTGAAATAAAGAACCTGGATGAATGAATGATCTGTTAGGTGCTTTCCATATTTAAAGCTACCTCTTGAAATGTATGTGTTCATTAAAAGTCAAATTTGCATTACAAGTATATGTCCATGTACACATACATACATGCACTTTCTGTTCTGAAATAGTTTTTATCAAAAAAATTGAACATTATTTAATCATATGTCTGAGCATTTCCTTATATACACATGGGAAGAGAGAGGACAGTTAAGCATGTACATAAAATATAAAAATATTTTCTCTTTTGACTTAAAATGACTTGACATGATCAAACACATATTTAATTCTTTCTGGGAGTCATGTTGACTAAAGAAAGGCATTTTGATTAGTTTTTAGGCATGATGTATTCCCAGAGGACTCTGGCTCCTGGGTTTATTTTAAACCTGAAAATTTGTGACATGTTAAGATGACAGTGTTAACCCTTGCTGTGGAACCATTGTCTATGCCAGCAGATGGCTGAGTCTGTTTGTGCATGCTGCGCTCTGGCTGCCCTTGGCCACCAATAAGTCTGAGTATCGGGTGAAAGCCTGGAGATTTGGATGAACAACAAGATGCCTGGTCCACTTTCTGAGAGAATGACTCTCACCTTTATTGTAGAGCAGCCTAAAATACACACTTACAAAAACCCCAGGTAAAAGGGTTCACAACAGGATATTGATGTTAGTAGGGTGAGGTCAGATAAAGAGGGGGTACCCATGGTTATGCTGGAAAACGACTCAGATACTCTGTGGTGTCTGGGTCCCAACATCTCCCCCTTCTTTATATATAACAAAACAGTTATCAAGTAAGAACTAGAAGATTTTAACCATTCTATCTTAGTGTGTTACTATAACTATCTATCTTCAACTACATCAAAGACCATAGAAGGATAATATATAAACTCTAGAACTGACAGAGACATCTTGCTTCCTAGACAGTCACCCAAAGTTTCTTGGTAATGTTGGGGCATCCATTTTTAGCCTACAGGTCACAATGTGTCTGACAGACTTCTCAGCAAAGCAGGAAATTCTAAACTCTCCACCTGCATTGGCAGTTTGTCTGTCACCTTTTTTCTGTGTCCTGTAGAATGTCTGGCAGACTCTTCCATGAAGCAGGAACCTTTCATGACTGTCCATCTTGTTTAAGCAGTCAATTTCCTATGGGTCCTGCATGTCCAGTTTATAAAGCAACAGTCAAACCGCTAAGGCAAGAGCCGCTTTTTGCCCAAATAGCAAGTGTTGCCATGTCAAAGGCAAACTTTATTTCTTCAATGCTCAACTTCTGCTCAGATGTAATTGGTGTGCCATGAGCAGTTGTGTCTCACTGTCAAGAAAAACTCTAATCCATTTAAATGCCATATATTCCATAGGACTTTGAATGGTTTAAAGAATATCATTGTATCTAGAAAACCTAACTAATATCAACAAATGAGGATCCATTCCAATACAAAGTATCATTTCTATATCATATTCCTCCTTTTTCCTTTTAAAAGTGATTGACTGTGACCACTACCATTTCTAAATGAACTAATTATAAGGAAAACAAATATTCAGATCACCTTGGCCACTGCTTCAGGGGATCCTGCCCCATGAAACCATACCAGTCTGGAAGAAATCCACAGCTCTTCACCCTCCATGGGAAACAAAAGCAGAAATTTCCCTCCCAAGTAACCTGTACTTTAACAACTGTTGCTCCTTCCCCAGCAACTACACAATTTAAAGACAACACAATAGCATTCTTTTGTCAAAAGTCACACATTTATGATCACACTTCATACACATGTGTGGCCACACCATACATACAAAACATACATACGTCTTTTGAACAAAACTCACAAAGGAGAAGAGGTGTCAGGGGATGGCCATCCTTACCATTGCTTGGCATCTTTGGAGGACCTTCAGGACTGTTGCATCTTTGTAGATTCCTGTATGGACTTTTGTAGGGCCTGGTTCTTTTCTTCATCTGTTTGGACATATACTCATTTCTCATCTGATATGATCGATGATATGGATGGCTTGTGTTGAGGGCTTGGGGAGGGTTGCTGAAAGTCTGGGTCTATGTAATTCACCTAACCAGTACAATTTTTTGGAGCTGGGTTGTTAGTGCCACTGGGTACAGGGGATGAAGACATCGGGTTCTGCATAGGGACAGAGTTCTTCTCACAGTCTCCAGAGTCTGCAATGGAGATGGAACGGCAGTCCTGGGAGGAGCTGGGATTGAAAGGGAGCTCATTGACAACATTGTTATTTATCAGGTCAAGGAGGTCTGGCTTTACTTTTTGGCCAGGCTTGAGGTGGCGATAGAGCGGGGGTGGCTGGATCTCGCTTCCTCGGCTGGCAATGTGAAGGGGCATTGTGCTCATGGGGATGTCAGAACCTGGGTTTACAGACACATAGCTGTCATCAGAGCTGGCATTGTCTGGTAGACTCACGATAGTCTTCTTTGGAGATTTATCACACCAGCTGGCAGTTTCTCCAACTCCTATTGGGTACTTGTAGTCACTGTCTGGCAGACTTTGTTGGGGGCTACTCCCCGGAGGTGTCTTGGGGGGCAGTGGTGGGGGAGCTATGGCTGAGTCCACTGGGAGGTCTGCAACTTCCCTACACTGGGTGTTTCTGGGTGTCTTGAAGATGGACACATCCTCACGATCTGCCAGAGACCCTGTGAAGCTGCTCTTGGAGTGGCTGTGTGAAGCCAGGCTACCAGCGAGGTCAAAACCACTGTATTGGCTTGGCTTAGGAATGCTATAGAAGTCATGAACCTGACTGCTGACTCTGCTGATACTGTGTCTAAAGCCCTGGGCAAGTTCTTGTGCGGCTGTATGACTGTCCTGTAGGTTGTACTGAGAGAAGTTGGCATTGTCTGATTGCCCCACGATAGTGTTATTTGGAGATTTAGCACGCAAGCAGGCAGTTTCTCGGCCTAGTTTTGGGTACTTGTAGTCTCTGACTCTAGGTCTTTGTTGAGGGTTGCCACACCAAGGTTTCTTGGGATGCTGTGGTTGGGGAGCTATGGCTGAGTCCACTGGGAGGTCTCCAAATTCCCTACAGCGGGTGTTTCTGGATACCTTGAAGGTGTATACATCCCCACTATGTGCTGCAGACCCTGTGAGGCTGCCCTTGGGGTGGCTGTGTGAAGCCAGGCTACGAGGGAGGTCAAAACCACTGTATTGGCTTGGCTTAGGAATGCTATAGAAGTCATGGTCCTGACTGCTGACTCTGTTGATACTGTGTCTATTGCCCCGGGCAAGTTTTTGTGCAGCTGTATGACTCTCCTGTAGGTTACTCTGAGAGAAGCTGGCATTGTCTGATTGACCCATGATAGTGTTATTTGGAGATTTAGCATGCAAGCAGGCAGTTTCTTTGCCTCGTGTTAGGTACTTGTAGTCACTGACTTGAGTTCTTTGTTGAGGGCTGCTCCACCAAGGTGTCTTGGGGTGCTGTCGTGGGGGAGCTATGGCTGGGTCCAGTGGGAGGTCTCCAAATTCCCTACATGGGTTGTTTCTGTGTGCCTTGTATGTGTCCACATCCTCACTATCTGCCAGAGAGCCTGTGACGTTGCCCTTGGTGTGGCTGTGTGAAGCCAGGCTATGAGGCAGGTCAAAACCACTGTATTGGCTTGGCTTGGTAAGGCTATAGAAGTCATGGACTTGACTGCTGACTCTGTTGATATAGTGTCTATTGCCCTGGGCAAGGTTTTGTGCGGCTATACCACTCTCCTGTAGGTTTCTCTGAGAAAAGCTGGCATTCTTTGCATTTTCTGTCCTTCCACTTATGCACTGGTGCAAGTGTTGATACTCCTGAGGTGCACTGGAGGACATGGCAGGCTGGATGCGGGTTGACAGAGGTAGCTGGGTAGAGCGTGAAAGGGCTAAGGACCTTCTTGCTGGGAACAGGTGCTGACTGGACCTGCTGAATTCAGCTGGTGAAGAGCGGTGACTATGACTGACTGAAGGAAGGTTTCTTAGGGCATCAGTGCTCCTTTTAGTCTGACTGAATCCGCAGATTTGGCAGATGCTCTGGACCCACCTATTCATGTCAGCCTGTGTCTCAGCCACCAGGTAGAAGGTGCGCTCATTGGTCTTGATATCAAACATAAAACTCTTTTGGAGCTCTTTTTTGTTGAAGGTCACGCCTACACCCAGATGGTTACAGAAGTTTAGGTTGATGACCCGCAGGGGTTTCTTGGAGTGTTCATTCTTATAGTATTCTAGAACATCTGGATCACCTCTCATCTGACCACGCCGCAGGATGAACCAGCGTTTCTTCCAAGCATAGTGCTCCAACTTTTTCTCAGGAGGTGATTTCTCCAGCCAGCCTGTGCACACCACATCATTGCTGGCTGACTGGAGCCCACAGCCGGCTTGAGTGGACAAGGGCACGGGCTGCTGGGTCAGCTGGCTGCTGGTGTGCAGCTCATGAGGGAGGGATTCCTCAGTGGAGGACTTCCTGTATTTCTTTAATAATTTTTTAAACATTATTACTTAATCCAAACTTAAAATGAAATCTTACCAGTACCTTGTCTCTTTAAACTTTATCTGTGTGATTGTGTGTGATCTCTATTCCAATCCAACTATCTTAGGAGTTGAGGTACCACTTTTCCAGTGCCTTTACAATCCATCTCTCTTAGGAGTTGTGGTACCTATTTTCTAGTACCTTTTACAATCCACCCTCACAACTCCTTATTTGCTTGGCAGCCTTTTGAGCGTGATCTCTCAGGGTCCCCTCTCTTTACCGATCTCAGTGGAAACACCACTTGTGTCCTCCCTTGTCCACCACTAAGTCTGAGTATTGGGCAAAAGCCTTGAGAGTTGGATGAACCAAAAGATGCCTGGTTCAGTTTCTGAGAGAATGCCCCTCAGTTTTATTGTGGAGCAGCCTTGTATACAAACTTACAAAAATCCCAGGTCAATGGGTTCACATCAGGATCCTATTGGGGGAGATCAGAAAAACAGGAGGTACCTGTAGTTATGCTAGAAAACAACTCTTAGAGAACCTGTGGGGTCCAAACACCCAATGAGTCATTAGATGGCTGATGCATTTCAGCAGGAACCATGTGCACACAACGCTCCCCATCCTGTGGGAAAACACTAACAGAACCCCAGGCTAACATCAAAACTGGATCTGGCCCTTTCGAAAGGCCGGAGGGAAGGTCTCTCCAAATAACCAGAGATCTCTTCTGTGCACTGGACCGCCAATGACAATCTGCTGCAGAGTTACAAGAATCATCCACAATTAAAAAAATTAAGATAGAAAATAAGTGATAGAGTTAGGGGAGCCAAGGTGACCCTCAAGGTCCCCCTCTTTACTTTAACTAAATAGGCAGTTAAAGTGTGCTGGGCATGTTCCACAATAGCCTGTCCTTGGGGTTGTAAGGAATACCAGTTTTGGGGGTAATTTCAAAATCTTGACAAAATTGACTGAAACCTCTGCTGACATAAGTATCTACAGAAACATGGACAAATTGCAATTTACCAAAGGATAGCATATATGTTACATCCATCTGCCATGCGTGATTGGGCAGTCCTCTGGGATTAACTCCGAAGTGAGTGAGGCACAGGAAGAAATTCCACACGAGGAGGGCAAATTTAACTATTTAAACAACTGGTTCCTTGGTTATCCCAGTATGAAATCTTAAGGACCCTGTGCTGAGATGAAAGCGCTTATGTAAGTATTCTGCTCTAGTGAGCTCCCTGTGAAACTGCAATGATTTGAGTGTACCTGTTGGCCATGTGATTTCTTTCACTGAGAAGTCCTGGCAAATGGGTATGGGCCCTAAGATGTCCCAAAAGTACAGATTCGCTCCATTGCCAAGGCAGACCCTGTATCTGTCACAAACTCTCTTGTACTGTGGAGACAGTGGCAACATAGGCAGGCATCTCCAAGGGTTGGACAATTTGAGCTACATATTGACTATCAGTATAGATGTTAATGCTTCCCTGAGGAAGAGTTGTAGAGCCATGGGCAAGGCTAAAATTTCGGCCATTTGTGCAGAAGCTGCAGCAATTCTGGCAGTCTTAATGAAAGGATAAGATACAACTACAGCTACCCATTTGAAAAACCGCCTTGCAAACCCTTGGAAATAGGCTGAGAGACTATAATCTTTGGGAAAATCAAAGGATGTATCTTAAAAAAGGAAACCAGATTATTGGATGGGTAATGATTATCAAAATAACTCTGGGTAGGAGAGAGAAAAATGGCCAAATCCTAAGTAATATTTTGTAGCCACCCTATTTGTTGACAGGATAAAGGTATAACAACCTGACATGGCTTCTTACCAAAAGTTTGCAAAGCAGAGTGCAATTATAGCTTGGGGATAGGCACCACTGATTTTGATGGGGAGGCCTGAGAATGAAGCCAAAGATTAGGACTCTCTTGCCAAAATACTCCTGTAGGAGAATGAGCAGAACAAAACACTAATAATTTTAAAGGCTGGGCATAATCTATATAATCCATATGAGCTCCTTCTAAGGCCTTTTCAATCCAATGGATGCAGTTCCATCCAAAAGTATTAAGGACTCAAAGAGAGTAGGGATATGAATCACCTCGTCGTGTATTAAAGAGAGGTTTAAGTTGCCCAGTACTAATTATTAAACTAGGTATGATCCAATTAATATCACCCAGAAGCATCTGAAAACCATTTAAAGTTTGAAGGTTGTCAGCCAAAGATTAATCTTTTGAGGGCACACCCTAGATAATGATATGGAAATTCTGTTTGTACCTTCTTATGTGCTATTTGTAAGCCAGCCAATCCTAAGGTGTTCTGAAGTTCCCAGGAGCAGATAGTAAAATCTTTTCTTTTGGAGCTGCCAAAAATAAATCATCTATATAATGAATCATACATAATTGAGGATGTTTTTGTCTGATTGTCTCTATTGCTTGAGAAACATAAACTTGACACATGGTAGGGCTATTAGCCATGCCTTGAGGCAAAACCACCCATTGATATATCTTATAAGGCTCTCTTAAATTTAAAGATGGAACACTGAAAGAAAAGTGCTGACCATCAGCAGGGTGTAGAGGAATATTGAAAAAAATCCTTTAAATCTGTCACAATTAAGTGCCAGTGTTTTGGGCTGGCCACAGAGGCTGGCTTGCCTGGCTGAGTGGCACCTATAAGATCATGGTCTTATTAACCTGTCTCAAGTCTTGCAATACTCTCCATTTACCTGATTTTTTTCTTAACAACGTATATGGGGTTATTCCAGGAAGAGGTAAGAAGGGACAATGTGACTGGCACTGAGTTATTCCTGGAGCAGGGCATGAGCAGCTTCCAACTTTAGACAGGGGCCATTGTTCTACCCAAACAGGTTCATCATTTTTCCAGGTGATAGGAATTGGAGGTAAACAAGGCTGCAGAACAATAGCCCCCAATAAAAATGTCCCAATACTCTCTGGTCTCCAGGAGCCCTCTGCACGGGAGCAGGGGGGGCGGGGAGCGTTATCCCACATGGGCAGGGGTTCGCCCTGTAAATTCTTCCCAATCCCATTTCCTGGGCAATAACTCTGCTCTCTAAGCATGTGCTATGCAGGAGGTGTGGACAGTACATCCCCCATGGCTTCTAGAACATTTCTGACCCACAGATTGTTGCAGATATGAGGCAAAATGAAGGGCTGAAATATAACAGAGTGTCTCTCATCATCCTTGCAAGTTAGTAGATGGGAACTTATACCAGGTGTCTTAGCTATGCCTATACTCTGTAGGCTACTATCTGATTCTTGCAGGAGCCAATCCTTGGTCCAGTGGTTGAGGGAAATGAACGACCTGTCTGTGCCCATGTCCAAAAGCCCTTGAAAGGCCCGGCTCTCAATAGTCAGGGTCATCAAGGGTCTGGACTCTATAGACTGGACACCTAGAATGCCATGGATCTGTAGAACCAAGTCCCCCTTCTCCTCTCTCAGGCTTAAGGAAGGGGTTATTAGTTGCAAATTTAGGGAACAGAACTAACTGAGCAATTCCAGCTCCTTGACTCCCTTGCCAGCTTCTACCATAATTTTGATCTCTCCTTCAGTATCTTAATAATTCACTCCTGGAATGACCCTAACTCCTTGAAGCAGTGTGCTAGTCCTTCCTAAAATCAATTCAATTGGGCCTGGTGGTAAAGGGTCTTTGACTCTGTGCCCAAAGCTTGGGATCACATCTGAGGAGTCAAAACTGCTCTGCTGGAGGTACAGAGGTCCAGTCCTTCACTTCCTTTGGTACCTCTGATATGGTCTTGGATACAAAGGGGTTCCTCTGGGGTAGGACCTGAATAGGGCAGGAAACAGTTGTATTCAATTCTCCGTTCACCTGGGAGTAATGGGTCTGGAGCGGACCCCAATTCCAGTTTCCTGGAGGTGGCAGAGGGTTACCCCATATATCAGTCTTTGACCGGCACTTACTATCCCAATGATACCCTTTTTTACAGCAGGAACAAAGACCTGGATGAGGGGATGCAGAGTCCTTAGCAGGACATTTTTTTAAGTGGCCCATTTGCCCACATCCAAAACATGTCTTACGTCTGGCTCCCTCACTGACCTTCTCATTTCCCTGCATAGCAAAAGCAATAACTTGTCCCATAATGTGGTATCCATCTATATCTCTACAAATGTGAATGTAATCATTGAGTCTTTTGGTCTTGTGAGGTCGTAAAGTCTCCTTACAATACTTGTTGGCATTTTTTAAAGCTAGCTGTCTAACTATAGACATGAAATTATCAGTATCCCCAAATATATGCCCTAAAGTTCTAGGAGCCTGTCCACAAGGTCATAGTAGGATTCAGATGATCCCTGTAGGACCTTAGAAAATTGGTCTCTTATCGCCTTGTTAGGTAAAGCTTTCCAAGCAAGGCCAGCAGCTGATGACATCTGTGCATATACAGCTGGATCGTAAAGAATTTGCTGACCTAGGTCTGCATAGGCTCCCGTACCAGTAATCATTTATGAAATCTTTCAGGGAAACCAGCAGGCATCTTGCACTGTATTGTTGGTTAAAAACGTCTTTGAATTCACCTCTCCAAATCAAATAATCTCCCCTGGACAGCACTGCTGGACATAATTGTTGCCAATCCCTGGGTGTGCAATTCAAGGCCACAAAGAATTCAAAAATGGTCAGAGTAAAAGGGACATGAGGCCTGTAAGCCATAACTGCCTCTTTCAGCTGTTTAATATACTTAAAATTTAGAGGGGGAATGCTCTCTCTGATTCTAGCCTTGGAGAGCAACTGTCTCTACGATTGGGAACATCACTGTGCCCTCTGCTCTTCAGGAAAGCCCAAAGGAAAACAGAGAGCACTAGAATTACGAACAGGAGGACGAGGCTCAAGGGAACATTTTTTTAGCTTATGTTTTCATTTAATGTACCTTTCCAGTTCTTCACTTTCTTTAGTCTCATCCCCTGAATATGAGGGAGAGGGCCCAAAGGAAGTGTTATTAGAGGCTTGAAGTGACCAAACAGACGATTCTGAGCCTCTGCTAAGGCAGCCTTGGCTTCCTCAACCTGCTTTTTCACTTCCACAATATTACTAAGAAGTGCTTCTTTGACAAGAGGGCACAGAGAAAAAGTAACAGTTGGTATGGCATTCAACCCTTCTCTGTGTAATGCCCTTTGCAGGTCTATCCTCACCTGCTCCCCATCAACAATACTAAGGTCACCTGAGATTAAAAACCAAGGGCCGACCTCATGTACAGTTTTTAAAAAGTCTGTTGCTGTCTTGTACTTAATACTGGTGCCCTGCTTATTGGACAATTGGACCAATTGGTTCCCCATAAGAGAGTAAGAACTGGCCGCATCCATCTTCAATACACCCGTTCCTTACCTTAATGCTGGCAAGCCTTCCCAGGTTATCCTTCAGTGTCTCCCCTTCTTTCCCAAATCTTGGTGGGACCTCAAGTTGTTGTAACAGCCAGAACTACAACCTTCTCATGGGTTCAGGGTTAGGGTTAGGGTTAGGGTTAGGTTAGGGTTACTTCCTGTTCTTTTGGAGGCTCTCCGACTCGCAGCGATCTTCCTTCCTCTGCCTCCTGAGTGCTGGGATTAAAAAGGCGTGGGCCACCATTGCTTGGATTTTGCTTTATTTTTATAAATATTTATTTATTATGTACACAGTATTCTGCCTGCATGTATGACTGCACACCAGAAGAGGGCACCAAATCTTTTTATAGATGGTTGTGAGGCACTCTGTGGTGGTTGGGAATTGAACTCCGGACCTCTGGAAGAGCAGCCAGTGTTCCAACCCCCAAGCCCTCTATTGTTCTTTTAAATGAAACCAGTATCAGCTGGCATCTGGGAGTTCTGAGTCTGTTATTTACCCACTGGACATGCTTTCCACACCATGCTATCTGCCTCTGTAAATGAGAATACAACTAGGAGTTTCCTGTGGTTTTTAATTATTAATATCTAAAGACACTCAAGATTGGTGCCCAGAGTGGTTGGGAACATGTTTGATCCCAGCACATGGAAGGCAGAGGCAGGTAGATCTCTAAAAACTCCACGCCACCCAAGGCTGTTGCCAACACCACCCGGCCTAAGTCACCCACTCTTAACCAATCCTTAACAGCCAAGGCACACACCAATCTTCCTGCCATTGTTTCCTTTAAAAACCGGTCACAACTGAGGCATGCATTTGTATCAGTGAGTCAGCTCCTTGGTGGTCTCTTTTTGAGATCTCATGAACCTGGAATAACTATCATATGCCAGCCAAGGCAGCAGAGAGAGACCCTGTCTCCAACAAGCAAACTGAACATTGGGAGTAAGGAGCCTGGAGAGGTAGCTCTGTGGTTAGGGCACTTGTTGCTCTGGCAGAGGTCCCAGTTACCAGGTCCCTCTCTTTGGCTCACAACCTGTTCCAGGGGCTCCAACTCTAGTTCCAGGAAATTGAATCACCCCTGGTGACCTCCATGGACACTGCAATATGAGGTTCAGTCATGCATGTGTGCAAAATACTCATCCTAAAACAAAACTAACGGGCTGGAGAGCTGGCTTAGCAGGTTAAAGCATCTGTTGCTAAGCTTGATGACAGGCTTCACCATCGGGACCCTCGTGGGTGGAAAGGAAAATATCTACAGGTTGATCTCTGGCCTCCAAAGCGCACTATGGTGAACTGTTTTAAGAGCTAAAGCACACACACAAACAAAACCCCAAGCTGGATCCCAGCTTCACAGAAGGCTTAAGAAAGAGAATCCCAGGTTCAAGGCCCTACCTGAAAATGTGAGCTAGGAGGATGGTTTGGCAGTAGAGTGTCTGTTTTCCTAGCATCCCCAGAGCTATAAGTACCAACATTGCAAATTAATGTTTAAGTTTTTGCATTTACCTGTGTTTCTGGATTGCATAGTTGGGACAATCAATCCATGTTAGGCTTCAATGGGATCCAGCCAACTTGCCAGGTTCATACCTGAGGGGGAGAATAGATTCAGAAATGGCAGGCAAAGACCCTTAACAAAAAGAGAACCAGGACAGTCAAGAGGGCAATCCAGTGCGCGAATACTGGATTTCCCAAGTTTATTCTTCAGCATTCTTAAGTACACCAACCAAAAGGGGAACATGGCAAAAGACTTCTTTATCATGTATAAGGAACAAACACACTTTCTACCTTAATCCACCAAACATTTGATACCTGAGAATCTACTTCTCCTCATGGGCCATGAGGGATAAGAGTAACCACACCTAAGACAAATCTGTGGTTATTTAGGTAAGACATTCAAGACTAAGATCAAACATCCTATAGTAGCCATGCCTTAGACTTTATGACTTTAACATTGAAAGACTAAAGATAGTCTTTTGAACTCTCTAACCTTGCATCAAGATGAAGCATAGCCATCTCTGGGATCTGACAGACAGTACTTCTACAAGTGTGGCCACCTTGAAATCACTGCTCTCCTGGTACCAAACATGGCAGAAAAAGCCTTTCTCCTTGGTTGTCTCCATTGCCCTTGCCCTTGAGATTTGTATTGTTGTGGCTAGAGTGATGACTCAGTAGTTAAGAACACTGGAACAGACTGGGCATGGTAGTGCAACCCTGTAATCCCAGTACTTGGGTGGCAGAGGCAGACAGATCTCTGGCAGTTCAATGCAAGCCTGGTCTACAGATTGAGTTCCAGGACAGCCTACATTACAAAGAGAAATTGTGTTGAAAAAAGTGTGTGTGTGTCTGTGTGTGTGTGTGTGTGTGTGTGTGTGTGTGTGTGTGTGTATGTATGTATGTATGTATGTATGTATGTATGTGTCCACATGCTTTCAGCTGATATTGGCCAGAAAAGGACAGCAGATCCCTTGGAGCTGGAGTTAAAAATGTTTGTATGTGGAACTGAACTCTGGCCCTGTGCAAGAGCAGGAAGCACTGCATACAGAACTAATGAAAACAATATTTGAAAAGCAGGCTATGTGGCTGGAGAGATGTTTCAGAGGTTAAGAGCAATGACAGGTCTTCAAGGAGTCCTGAGTTCAATTCGCAGCAACTACATGGTGGATCACAGCCATCTACAATTCAATCTGGCGCCCTCTTCTGGCAGGTAGGCAGAACGCTGTATAAGTAATAAATAAATCTTGAAAAAGAAGACAGACAGAGAGAGAGAGAGAGAGAGAGAGAGAGAGAGAGAGAGAGAGAGAGAGAGAGAGAGAGAGAGAGAGAGGAAGAAAGAAAAGCAGACTAAAAGGCAGGGTACCATGATGCTGTCTTTGAAGTCACCATAGTGATAGTGCCATGTTTGTAAAGCTGTTTGAAATGGACTTCAACAAAATGACACACAGTAGGCTGGCAGCACTTCGACTCACAAAACCGTGCTTGGATACTGGGTGCTGAGCAGGGCTGTGGCATCAGAATGGAGGACAGCAGGACTTTTATTCCCTCTGATAGCTGTGATCCAGCACTTGAGAGACATTACTTTGTGTGTGACTTTTGCTTTTTTATCTGTAACTGTCAAGGCTGCCCTGAACTCCACAAAAATCTGAATACTGTTCATTTCAGTCAATCACTGTAACAAAACTCCCACCTATTCGCCAAAGTGTGAAACTGCAGATTAAAATAAGGGCAGAGGACACTTACTTAGAAGAGGTGGGGATATTATATTAGAGACACGGTGTTTCTGTAGCCTTGGCTGACCTGCAACTTGCTCTGTAGCCTTGGCTGTCCTCCACCTCTTAGTTCTGCTTGCTCTAATTCTCTAGACTCACAAATATTTGTATAGTTTCTAGAGGCAATTCAAGCAGTAACCTAGAATCCTTACAGATATATGAAAGAGTGCCAATATTTCTCTGCCCAGCCAATTCCTTAGAAATTTGTCTGTTTACCTGAGGGTTGGTGGCACACGCCTTCAATACCAGCACACAGGAGGCAGAGGCAGGCAGATCTCTGTGAGTTAGAGACCAACCTGGTCTACAAGAGCTTGTTCCAGGACAGACTCCAAAGTAACAGAGAAACCGTGTCGGGGCGGGGGGGAGAGAATGAAAAAGAAAAAAAGTTGTTTGTTTTCCTAATTCACAACTCAACATTGTAATCACACTGGGAAACTGTACACTAGAACAAACAGAAGCACAAAAGATCCCAAGTGGGCTGGGGCTGTAAACCAAGGTTCCAGAGGCAGTATACCTAGAAAGATCCAGGACTGTTTGTATCTGCTATCCACACAGATGAAGCCTCAACACATGGAGAGGGCAGGACATGTGGACCAGCTGGAAGACTGGCTGCCTAGCTACCATGCATGAAACACAGAACCATATTCTCTCCTAAGGAGATATATAGATTGCATGCCGATGGTTAATATCTGGGCTGAACAAATGTTTACATCGGCTGTGCATGGTGGCTTGTGCCTTCATGAACCAAAGACAGGTCATTCAAGAGCAGGCAGAGCTACAGGGAGGCCCAGGAAAATGAAGCAATTGGAGAAGAGTGACACCTTGAGAGAAGCTGGTTTGAACTACAGGAGCTACAGGACACACACACACACACACACACACACACAGACACACACACACACACACACAGACACACACACACACACACAGACACACACACACACACACACACACACACACACACAGACACACACACACACACACACACACACAGACACACACACACAGACACACACACACACACACACACAGACACACACACACACAGACACACACACACACACAGACACACACACACACACACACACACACACACACACACAGACACACACAGACACACACACACACACACACACACAGACACACACACACACAGACACACACACACACACACACACACACACACACACACAGACACACACACACACACACACACACACAGACACACACACACACACAGACACACACACACACACACACACACACACACAGACACACACACACACACACACACAGACACACACACACAGACACACACACACAGACACACACACACACACACACACACACACACACACACACACACACACACACACACACAGACACACACACACACACACAGACACACACACACACACAGACACACACACACACACACACAGACACACACACACACAGACACACACACACACACAGACACACACACACACACACACACACACACACACACAGACACACACACACACACACACACACACACAGACACACACACACACACAGACACACACACAGACACACACACACACACACACACACACACACAGACACACACACACACAGACACAGACACACACACACACACACAGACACACACATCCCTGCCAGCTCCAGGCATGTTAAGGAGCCTGCCACCAAGCATGAAGACCAGAAATAAATCACAGGAACCAACAGGGTTGCAGTGACCTGACACAGGGGAGTAAGCACAGGCCCAATGGTGAGCATGCACAAAAGTAAAAAGTGCCCAGTATTGTGGCTGTTACAGTTAACACCCAAGAGGCAATCAGGACAACCTGGACAATTTACTAGGATTCTACCACCTTCCTCTCCCTCAAAAAACCAAAAAAAAAAGAAACAAAAAACCCCCACAAAACCACTAGGAAGTAGCATATGCCCTATTCCTAGAAGAAGCAAGATCTGTCGTTCTGGCAGGCAGGAATTCCAGCATAAACAGCCTATTTTAAAAAGTGCCTCATAGGGTGCTCAGTGGAGGTGCAAGTCTTTAATCCCAGCACTTGTGAGCAGAAGCCTGACTCCAAAGTTAGAGAAACCCTGTCTTGAAACAACAAAACAAAAAACAAACAAACAAAAAAACACTGAGATGTTTTGACCACACTGAGCCTGTTCAAACAGCATGTCAAAGGTGGTTTGCAACTTAGCTCAAGGAGTTTCTGAGTTTCTGTTAATGCCTTGATTCGTTTCCCTTTGCCTTTAATCCCAGCACTTGGGAGGCAAAGGCATGCAAATCATTGTGAGTTCGAGGCCAGCCTGGTTCAGAAGAGCTAGTTCAAAGACAGCCTCAAAAGACAGAGAAGAGCCCTCAATCGAACCCCCCCCAAAAAACCCTGAGACATGTGCCCTAAACTGGAGTTCTTACAACCAAGGCAAACCTTGAACCTACTGAAACCGTCTCAAAAGGTCCCAAGAGAAAAATCTGCTTTTAAAATGTAACCGTTGTAGCTTAGGTCTCACCACTACTGGGCTCCGTTTTAGCTCCAAGGAACATCATGAACAATGTTTCCATCACACCTAACTTACCCAACATTTTTAGCAGAGTGCAGCACTCCTCACACTCCCAAGCCTGAGCTCAGCGCCTGTGCACAAGAGTTTCCAATGGGCTCAACTGGGATGCTTGTCCCTCACAGGGAGGCTCAAAGTGAAAGCACTTTCCAGTTCTGCCTCAGAGAGGGCAACCACACTGATGACCACAATGTGGGTTGTCCCCTCGAGTCTGGAGGCGCCTCGACCCCCCAAGACCTCTCCAATACCACTTCAGTTCCCGGCTCCCGTGCAAGCGATGTCCTGAGTCCTTCCTTCCCACTCAACAGTTTCCCCTCTGTGCCTGCGGAGTCCCAGCTCCCAGGACACTGCAGTTAACCCAGACACACTCTACCAAGGGACCCATTATAGCTCAAGTCCGAAGAGTGCCCCACACTATTCGAATGCTAGAGGAATCTCTAAGAACTGAGGAAACCACCCTTTTGTCAACCGGCAGCGCTCAAAACCTGATGGCACTTTATTCCAGAATGAAATTTGCCCCCATAGTTTGAGTACCACAGACTGACATGGTCCAGAGAGAAGCACAAGCTGGAAATAAAAATTACCTGACTGAAAACTGAAAACATTGTAACGGTTCAATCCAAAGCGCAAAAAACCTAAATAATACCTAAATTCAGGGTGGTTACTATTGGGTCCCAAAATTGACACAAGTCTATTGACAATTTGGCTTCTCCAACAAATGCAATACAATTTCCTAGGATCCTCTGAAGCTCCCAGAAACGTAATTCATAACCCCCACAAACACTCCTAAAAATTCCTACATTACTCAAACTATATACAATCTGCCTGCAGGCCTTGCCTCCTAAGAGATGGGACAAAACTTAGCTGACTTGGGGCCATGAGGCCGAATCCTTGGCTATGTCCATTTAAAATTCTAGATTTTTAAAAGTCATAGCAATCTGGTCAGCGCTGCCTCAAGCCCTTAATCCTAGTTAGACAGACAGACCTGTGCCTGTTCCAGGTTGGCATAGTCTACAGAGCTCGTTCCAGGACACGCTCTAAACTACATAGATTACCAAAAGTTGTGAAAGTAGGCCTTGGTGGTCTGGAGGAAGGCAGGTGTGTGTTACTCAGCCTGACCCAGGTTGTAAGCTGGCTAAATTAAACCTATCTCACCCAAAATCAATATCAGGCCTACACCTGCCTATCAAAGCTAAGGTCCTCGGATTCAGATCTCAGAACACAAAAAATTACCTTTCTTACAGAGAGAAAGAGGAACTGGAAAGGTGGAGCAGAGTATCCTCACAAGCACCAACAAGATCTGAAAGAAGTCTCTGAGCAGAGAGAGACTCTAGTATTTACATAGTCTGAGGGCTCATTGGTTCCCTGGAGGGGAGGCTCTGGAATCCCTCTCCCCACCTGGGGCCATCCTTACCTAATCCACAGTGTCCTGGGTTCTGATGCCCCCTGGGGCTGAATGATCTTCAGCATCCATGCCCTGCTGGCCAGCCAACCCGGGTCTGCCCCCCATCCCCAGAGGAGGAAGTGGATTTGTTTTTGTTTTTTTTGTATGTATCTATTTTTTTAAATGGCTAGGGTCTCAGTAGGGTGTTTCCATTTTTGTAGCAATTATTGAGGCTGAGCCTGGTATTGCAGGAAGGATCGCTGTTCTTTCAAGTCTCTGGGGTCACAATAGTGAATTCCAGACCAGTCAGGGTACATACTGAGATTCAGCCTTTTGATTGTGTGTTTTGGGTCCTTCAAGGGGTTATGGGTAGTGTTGGAGCCTGTCCTAGACTGGAACTCCCTGAGATCCATCCTTGTCTGCCTCCTGGGTGCTGGGACGAAGAGACATTTGCCACCACTGCCCGTCTTCAGATTCATTCTTAAAAATATTAATGCAAGGAGTAAAGGAAGCAATCTCTACGTAGGAGGCTCATTGGTTTGTTCTGTTTTCTTGTTTTCTGACTGAGTTGAAGTCCTTTCTCAACCTCCTTTGTCTTTCTTCCTCATGTGTGTACAGTTAGACAAGCATTGCCGAAATGGATTGGGAGTCAATGAATAACTAGCTGAGTTGGTTTTCTCTACCTTTACATGGTTTTACGGATTGGAATCCTGTCTCCAAGTATACAGGGCCAAAGCTCCTGAGCCATGTTGCACGCTTGGGTTTTAGGGTTTTTTTTCGGAAAAAGTCTCAGGTACTCCAAGTTGGCACTAAACTCACTGAATTACCAAGGACATCCTTGGATTCCTTATTTTCCCTTGCCATCTCCCAAGGGCTGGAATAATGGGCACATAAGACCATTTCCAGTTCAGTCATCAATTCCAGGCATAATTCTATGTATTTTTGATGTATTGTTTACTGAAGAAGTAAACCTTGTCAGCAAGTAGCTAGATCTTCCATTTGGAGAAGCAGATAAAGATAGGGATTTGGCCCATGTAGTAGCAACACCTTTACTCCCAGCCCTTGGGAGGCAGAGGCAGGTAGATGTCTTGAGTTTGGAGCCAGGACTACACAGAGAGCCCCTATCTCCATAAAAACAGTTTTAGAGTCTAGAATACTGGATTTCTTTTTATATTTTTTCTCCCTTTATTTATTTGGAGACTGGGTCTTTCTAAGCTAGGCTAGCTTTGGATTCTCTTTGTAGCTGAGGATAACCCTGACTCCTTCTCCTGTCAGTCCTTCCCAGTCTAGCCTTGGCCACTATGCCTTGTCTATTCTATGCTGAATACATCCAAGCAAAGTGTCCCATCAATTTAGCTTCAACCTCAGAATTTAGTTTCTTTTGATTCAGTGTGTGTGTGTGTGTGTGTGTGTGTAAGAGAAAGAGAATCCTGCTAGCCCTGGCGAGCCTGGTACTCACTATGTAGACAAGGCTGGTCTCTGCCTTAAGAATAAAGAATTGACCCAACACTCTATTCTGCACTGAGATTTTTAAATTACATTTGTGAGTGTGGTGGTGCACAACTTTAATCCCAGCATTCTGGAGCTAGCAGCAGCACATATCTGGATATCCGGGCCACCTGATCTACATAGCTGGTTCCTGGACAACTACAGTTCTTACACAACCATTTATAATTAGATCTTATGTCGTCTTATGTCCTGCAGGCATACATGCTTCCAGAACCCTGTACACATACATACATACATGCACACACACACAGACTGTTAATCTTTCAGGTCTCAGAACAAATACCACTGACCAAAGTGTACCCTCTGTTCTACTTGGCTTTCTGTTACTGTGATAAACAGCATGACCAAAGGTGACTTTGGGAAGCAAGAGTTTATTTTATCCTACAGGTTATATAGCTCTTCACTGAGGGAAACCAAGGCAGAAGCCTGAAGCAGAAAAATAAACCAGAGAAATTTGCTGCTTGCTGGCTGGTTTCCTGGAGTTTGCTCTGCTACCTTCTTTTATACAGCCCAGCCCTACTGGCCCAGGGATATACTACCCACAACAGGCTCCTGCAACAATTAACCATCAAGGTTTCTCTGTGTAACAGCCCTGGATGTCCTGGAGCTTGCTCTGTAGACCAGGCTGGCCTTGAACTCAGAGCTATCCGCCTGCCTCTGCCTCTTGAGCACTGGGGTTAAATGTGTGTAAGACCAAAGCCCCACCTCTTTCTTCTTTTTTTTTTTAATTACAAATTTGACAGATGTGGCATTCTGCCTGCATGTATGCTATTTTTGTTTTGTTTTTCTTGAAAGGTTTCTGGAACTAGCTCTTGTAGATCTGCCTGCCTCTGCCTCTGCCGCCTGAGTGCTGGGATTAAAGGCGTGTGCCACCACTGCCCAGCCTGTATGTATGCTTTTGACCAAGCTCATGCCTGTTACTCACAGAGTCATGAAGATAAGTTTAGATTGCCTAGGACTGGGGTTACAGCCAATTGTCAGCTGTGTGGCCCTTGCCTTCTGTCCAGTCTTCCTTTATGCCTTCTCCCCTTGTCTCTCTTAAAGGTGGGCAAGGCCATACACCTGCAACCAGCATACTTAATTGGCATTTAAGCCCAGCCCCGGGGACCTAACCAAAAGGCATGGGACAAACTCACCTTGGCCTTCCCTTCCTCTAGGTTGTGCATTTGCCAGCTTGGCTCAGACACATGCACAGGGATTGCCCATTTGCACCAAGTCAACACCTGTCCCCAAGAACTGGATCTGAGCTTCAACGACTTGGGAGACAGGGGACTGTGGCTGCTGTAGGAAGGCCTGAGGCACCCGGCCTGCAGACTTCAGGAGCTGTGGTGAGTGTTTTGCTTAGGAGGAGGGCCACAGGAGAAGCATGGGGATGCTAATGGAGTCATGCACCACTACACACTGGCTGCTTAAGTAGAAATTTTAAGGCCAGCCTCAGCTTTATAGCTACTATCAGGCCAGGGTGGGATATGGGAGACGCTACTTCAAAAAACAGAACAGAAAACAACCATGGTTATTGACATTCTAAAAGCATGAAACACATAAACATAACTGAGCCAGGGAGTGATGGGTGAAGGCTTTAATGCAAGCACTCGAGAGGCAGAGGCAGGAGGATCTCTGTGAGTTCCATGCCAGCAAGCTTCAGGATAGGCACCAAATGTTACAAGGAGAAACCCTATTTCAAAAAAGAAAATATGGTATCTCAGGTTCCTGCTCCTGCCACCATGCTGCCATAACTCCCCACATAAGTAGAGATAGAAAAGATTCCCCTATCCTCCAAAAACCAGCCCCCCATTAGACATACATACACATATGTAAATACACACACACATGTACACAGGCGCAAAACCTTGGGGGTGTTTAGAATCTGCTTGGGGAATGAGGCATTTATTAATTTGGGCATTTTCTTTTCATCCATGGGTATGTGTATCTGGGCTTGCAGTGTGCACAGAGGCCAGAAGATGGCATCAGATTCCTGGGAGTATCAGTTACAGGATGTTGAGAACCAACTAAACCAAACTTAGGAACCAAACTTGGCTCCTCTAGAAGAGCAGTCTTAACCACTGAACCATCTCTCCAGCTCTTGCTATTGGAATATTAGGTTTCTATTATCTGTTACTATACTGGCTGTACTCTCAGACTCACCCTGCATCACAACAGTGCTGCTCTGTCTCTATCTACATATCCCTTGCCGCTTTATCCCCAGACAGGGTTTCCTATGTGTAGCCCTAGCTATCCTGGAACTCAGAAATCAGCCTTCCTCTGTTGGGATTACAGTTTGAGTCACCATGTCTGTCCTTCCAAACCCACAACCTTATCAAGCTGCAGGCACTGGACTCACTGTTTAGAGATGTGTTCCCTGGGGACAGAGAAGCCCCGAGGTCAGGGACATCCCTAACTCTACTCTTCCAGACCAAATGTGGCTCCAGACTAAAATGAGGAACAATCTAACCACAGAAGGAAATCATTGATCCTTGCCTTCAAACCACAAAGGCTATCCAGTGTATAATAACTCTCATTATTATAACTTACATTATTATTATTTTTTCTGTCCCAAGTCCCTGCCCTCCAAATGTTTACTAATTCTGTGTAACTCAGCATTGTAGACTACCGCAGCCTTGAACTCAGAGATTCAGCTATCTCTGGCCACCAAGGGAAGCTAATTAGGGTTACCTGTGTCAACTTGTCAGGGCCAATATTTGCTGAAGGATACACCACTCACTAAGGAAGGTGTCCAGCAACCACTGGATGGGCTCATGACACTTTCCTTTAAATCCTGTCACCTGTAAAATCCTCACCTCAACTCCCTGAAAAGACCACCTCACCCACCTCAGCTTGTCCCCTGCAGGCTGGACAGCTGTGGCCTCACATCCAAAGTTAGGTGTGATGGGAACATTGTTCATGTTTGTTCCTTGGACCTAAAACAGAGCCTTGTGGTGGTGAGACCTAAGCTACAACGGTTACATTTTAAAAGCGGATTTTTCTCTTGGGACCTTTTGAGATGGTTTCAGTAGTTCATGGTTTGCCTTGGTTGTAAGAACTCCAGTTTAGGGCATTTGTCTCAGAGTGGTTTCTTTTTTGGTGGGCGTTCGAGACATGGCTTCTCTCTGGCTTTTCAGTCTGTCCTGGAACTAGCTCTCTTGAACCAGGCTGGTCTCGAACTCACAGAGATCTGCCTGCCTCTTTCACCCTAGTGCTGGGATTGAAGGCAGAGGGAAACGAATCAAGGGCCTAAGAGAAGCTCAGAAAATCCTTGAGCTAAGTTGCAAACGACCTTGGACATGCTGTTTGAACAGGCTCAGTGGGAGCAAAACACTATAGTGTTTTTTTGTGTGTTTGTTTTGTTTTGTTTTGTTTTTTCACGACAGGGTTTCTCTAACTTTGGAATTAAAGGCTTCTACCTCCATTGAGCACCCTATGAGGCCCTTTTTGAGATAGGCTGTCTGTGCTGGAATTCCTGCCTACCAGAAGCACAGATCTTGCTTCTTCTAGGATTAGGGCATATGCCATTTCCAAGTGGTTTTCTGTTTTATTTTTTTGGGGGGAGGAAGGTGGTAGAATCCTAGGAAATTTTCCAGGTTGTCCTGATTGCATCTTGGGTGCTAACTGTAACAGCCACAGTACTGGGCACATTTTACTTTTGTGCATGCTCACCATTGGGCCTGTGCTTACTCCCCTGTGTCAGGTCACTGCAACCATGTTGGTTCCTGTGATGTATGTCTGGTCTTCATGCTTGATGGCAGGCTCCTTAACATGTTTCTGCCCTTTACCATTAGTGAGCATACTATTGCCTGGAGCTGGCATGGATATATATATATATATATATATATATATATATATATATATGTTCCTGTGTGTCCTGGAGGTCAGACCCAGCTTCTCTCAAGTCTGTCGCCCTTGCCAATTGCTTCATTTTCCTGGGCCTCCCTGTAGCTCTGCCTGCTCTTGAATGACCTTCCTTTGGTTCATAAGGGCACAAGCCACCATGCACAGCCGATGTAAACATTTGTTCAGCCCAGATGTCAACCATCAGCATGGAATCTATATAGCTACTTAGGACAAACTAGAGTCCTGGGTTTCACGCATGCTAGCTAGGCAGCCAGTCTTCCAGCTGGTCCACATGTCCTGACCTCTCCATGTGTTGAGTCCTCATCTGTGTGGATAGCAGATACAAACAGTCCTGGATCTTTCTAGGTATACTGCCTCTGTAACCTTGGTTTACAGTCCCAACCCACTTGGGATGTTTTGTGCTTCTATTTGTTCTAGTGAACAGTTTCCCAGTGTGATTACAATGTTGAGTTGTAAAGTACAAAAACAAACAACATTTTTTCTTTTTTTTTTTCCAGATAAGGTTTCTTTGTGGCTTTGGAGGCTGCCTGGAACTAGCTCTTGTAGACCAGCTTGGTCTCGAACTCAGAGAGATCTGCCTGCCTCTACCTCCTTAGTGCTGGGATTAATGGCGTGTGCCACCAACCCCCAGCTAAACAGACAAATTGCTAAGTAATTGCCTGGGCAGGGAAATATTGTCCCCCCCTTCATATATCTGCAAGGATTCTAGGTTACTGCTTGAATTGCCTCTGGAAACTGTGCAAATATTTGTGGGTCTAGAGAAGCAGAGGCAAGCAGAACTAAGAGGTGGAGGACAGCCTTGTCTACAGAGCACGTTGCAGGTCAGCCAAGGCTACAGAAATATCTTGTCTCTAATTTAATATCCCCACCTCATCCAAATATGTGTCCTCTGCCCTTATTTTAATCTGTAGTTTCACACTTTGGCCAGTTTCTGGGAGTCTTCTTACACTGAATGACTGAAATGTTCAGTATTCAATTTATATGGAGTTCCAGGGCAGCCTTGACTGTTACTCAGAGAAAAGCAAAAGCCACACACAAAGTAATGTCTCTCAAGTGCTGGATCACAGCTGTCTGAAGGAATAAAATTCCTGGTGGCCTCCATTCTGATACTGCAGCTATGCTCAGCACCCAATATCTAAGTATGGTTTTGTGAGTTGAAGCGCTGCCATCCTACTGTGTGTCATTTTGTGCAGGTCTATTCCAAACAGCCTGTGGACAAACATGGGACTATCAGTATGGTGACTACAAAGACAGCATCATGGTACCCTGCCTTTTAGTCTGTCTGTCTTCCTTCCTTCCTTCCTCCCTTCCATCCTTTCTAGATTTATTTATTACGTATACATTGTTCTGCCTACATGGCAGAAGAGGGCACCAGATTGAATTGTAGATGACTGTGAGCCACCATTTCATTGCTGGGAATTGAAATCAGGACCACTGGAAGAGCAGTCAGTGCTCTTAACCTCTGAGCCATCTCTCCAGCCACACAGCCTGTTTTTCATCTCTCCAGCTCCATAGTCTGTTTTTCAAATATTGTTTTCATTAGTTCTGTATAGAGAGCTTCCTGCTCTTCAACAGGGCCAGAGTTCAGTTTCACATACAACCATTTTTAACTCCAAGTCCAAGGCATCTGCTCTCCTTTTCTGGCCAATATCAGCTGAATGCATGTGGACACATACATACATACATACATACATACATACATACATACATACACGCACACACACACACACACACACACACACACACACACACACACACACACACACACACAGACAATTAACCGTTAACATGTCCATTGTTTGTTTGTTTGGATTTTTCCAACAGTGTTTGTCTGTGTTATCTTGGCTGTCCTGGAACTCAATCTGTAGACCAGGCTTGCATTGAACTCCCAGAGTTCTGTCTGCCTCTGCCTCCCAAGTGCTGGGATTACAGGGTTGTACCACCAATGCCCAGGCTGCTGCCAGTGTTCTTAACTACTGAGCCATCACTCTAGTCACAACAATACAAATCTCAAGGGCAAGGGCAATGGAGATTAACCAAGGAGAAAGGCTTTTTCTGCCGTGTTTTGAACCAGGAGAGCAGTGATCTCAAGGTGGCCTCAGACTTATAGACGTACTGTCTGTCAGAGCCCAGAGCTTCATCCTCACTCAAGGTCATAGAGTTCAAAACTGTCCCTAGTCTTCCAAGGTTAAAGTCATAAGGTCTAATGCATGGCTACTATAGGATGTTTGATGTTAGTCTTGAATGTCTTACCTAAATAACTACAGACCTGGTCTCAAGTGTGGTTACTCTTGACCCTCATGGCCCATGAGGAGAAGTTGAGTCTCAGGTATTGTTATCAAATGTTTGGTGGATTAAGGTAGAAAGTGTGTTTGTTCCTTATACATGATACAGAAGTCTTTTTGCCATGTTCCCCTTTTGGTTGGGGTACTTAAGAATGCTGAAGAATAAATTCGGAAGTCCAGTATTCATGCACTGGATTGCCCTCTTGACTCTATCCTGTGTCTCGTTTTCTGAAGGGTATTTACCTGCCATTTCTCAATCTATTCACCCACTCAGGTATGATCCTGGCAAGTTGGCTGGATCCCACTGAATCATAACATGGATTGATTATGACAACTGTGCAATTCAGAAACACAGGTAAATGCAAACACTTAAACACTAATTTCAGTGTTGGAACTTACAGCCCTGAGAATGCTAGGAAAGGAGACACTCTACTGCCAAACCATCCTCCTAGCTCACATTTTCAGGTGGGGCCTCACCAAGTTTCCCAGGCTGCCCTTGAACCTAGAATTCTCTTACTTCAGCTTCCTGTGAAGCTGGGATCTAGCTAGTGGTTTTGTTTGTGCTTTTGCTCTATGGTGTGCTTTGGAGGCCCGAGATCAACCTGTAGATGTTTTCCTTTCAACCCACGAGGGTTTTGATGGTGAAGCCTGTCATCAAGCTTGGCAGTAGATGCTTTAACCTGCTACACAAGCTCTCCAGCCAGTTAGTTTTGTTTTAGGATGAGTATTTTGCACACAAGCATGTCTGAACCTCATCTTTCAGTTCCAATGGAGGTCACCAGGGGTGATTTGATCTCCTGGAACTGGAGTTGGATCCTCTGGAACAGGTTTTGAGCCACAGAGTGGGATCTGGAAACTGGGACCTCTGCAAGAGCAACAAATGCCCTACCCTCTCCAGCCTCCTAACTCCCAATTTTCAGTTTGCTTGTTGGAGACAGGGTCTCTCTGATGCCTTGGCTGGCATGGAATTGTTATGCCAAGTTCGTGAGATCTCAAAAAGAGGCCACCAAGGAGCTGACTCACTGATGCAAATACATGCCTCACTTGTGACAGTTTTTGAAGGAAGTAAGGGCAAGAAGGGTGGTGTGTGCCTTGGTTGTTCAGGATTGGTTAAGAGTAGGTGACTTAGGCCGGGTGGAGGTGGCAGCAGCCTTGGCTGGCGTGGAATTCTTAGAGATCTACCTGCCTCTACCTTCCATGTGCTGGGATCAAATATGTTCCCCACCACTCTGGGCTCCTTACTCCCATTCTTAAGTGCCTTTAGATATTAATAAATAAAAAAAACAGGAAACTCCTAGTTATATTCTCATTTACAGATGCAGATAGCATGGTGTGGAAAGCATGTCCAGTGGGTAAATATCAGACTTAGAACTCCCGGATCCCAGCTGAGAGTGGTTTCATTTAAAAGAACAAGAGAGGGCTTGGGGGTTGGAGCAATGGCTGCTCTTCTAGATGTCCTGAGTTCAATTCCCAACCACCACAGAGTGCCTCACAAACATCTATAAAAAGATTTGGTGCCTTCGTCTTGTTTACAGACATACATGCAGGCGGAATACTGTGTACATAATAAATAAATATTTATAAGTATATAGCTATGTTGGAACACAGCACCCATGAGGTCTCTAAGAGTTGTTTTCCAGCAGAACCACAGGTACCTCCTGTTTTCCTGACCTCACCCCACTGTGATCAATATCCTGTTGTGAACCCTTTGACCTGGGGTTTTTGTAAGTTTGTATATAAGACTGCTCCACAATACAGGTGAGAGACATTCTCTCAGAAAATGACCAGGAGTCTTGTGGTTCATTCAAATCTCCAGGCTTTCACCCAATACTCTGACTTAGTGGCCAAGAGCAGCCACATAGCAAAAGGCGAGCAGTGGTGGCCCACACCATTTTAATCCCAGCACTCAAGAGGCAGAGGCAGGAAGATCCCTGTGAGTTGGAGACCAACCTGGTCTACAAGAGCTAGTTCCAGGACATCCTCCAAAGCCACAGAGAAACCCTTCCTCGAGGAAAAAAAAGCAAAAGAACAGGAAGTAAATTTAAACTGAGCAGCACTGTTGTGAAGCAGGGTGAGTCTGAAAGTATAGCCTGTATAGTAACAGAAACCTAATATCCCAATAGCAAGAGCTGGAGATTTGGTTCAGTGGTTAAGACTGCTCTTCTAGAGGAGCCAAGTTTGGTTCCTAAGTTTGTTTTAGTTGGTTCACAACATCCTGTAACTGATACTCCCAGGCATCTGATGCCATCTTCTCCTCTGTGCACACTGCAAGCCCAGATGTACATACTCATAGATGAAAATAAAATGCCCAAATTAATAAATGCCTTATTCCCCAAGCAGTTTCTAAACAACCCCAAGGTTTGTCAACTGTGTGTGTAGGTGTGTGTGTGTGTGTGTGTGTGTGTGTGTGTGTGTGTATGCACACATGTATTTATTTATGTGTCTGTATGCCTAATGGGGGGCTAATTTTTGGTGGATTCTTTTCTATCTCCACTTATGTGTGGAGTTATTGCAGCAAGTGGTTAGCATGGGGGCATGAGCAGGAACTTGAGATACAACATTTTCTTTTTTTGTTTTTTTGAGACAGGGTTTCTCGTTGTAACTTTTGGTGCCTGTCCTGAAGCTTGCTGTGTAGACCAGGGTAACATGGAACTCACAGACATCCTCCTGCCTCTGCCTCTCAAGTGCAAGGATTAAAGGCTCCAGCCATCACTCCCTGGCTCAAATGTTTATGTGTTTCCTGCATTTAGAATGAAAATAGTCATAGTTGTTTTCTGTTCTGTTTTTTGAAGTAGCATCTCCCATATCCCACACTGGCCTGATAGTAGCTATAAAGCTGAGGCTGGCCTTAAAATTTCTACTTAAGCAGCCAGTGTGTAGTGGTTCATGACTCCATTAGCATCCCCACGCTACTCCTGTCACCCTCCTCCTAAGCAAAACACTCACCACAGCTTCTGGAGTCTGCAGGCTGGATGCCTCAAGCCTTCCCCCAGCAGCCACAGGCCCCTGTCTCCCAAGTTGTTGAAGCTCATGTCCAGTTTTCAGAGGCAAGAGTTGAGTTGGAAGACATGGGCAATCCATCTGCATGCGTCTGAGCCCAGCTGGCAAATGCCCAACCTAGAGGAAGGAATGGCCAAGGTGAGTTTGTCCCGTGCCTTTTGGTTAGGTCACCAGTGCTGGGCTTCCATGCCAAATTCATATGCTGGGTGCAGCGGTATGTCCTTGCCCACCTTTGAGAGAGACAAGGGGAGAAGGCAGAGAGGAAGGCAAGACAGAAAGCAAGGGACAGGCAGCTCGCCATTGGTTGTAACTCCAATCCTAGGCAATGTAATCTTGTCTTCTGGACTCTGTGGGTACCAGGCAAGATCTTGGTCAAAAGCATACATGCAGGCAGAAAGCCACATCTGTCAAATTTTGTAATTTAAAAAAGAAAAAAGGGGCTGTGGTGGTGTACACATTTAACCCCAGTGCTCAGGAGGCAGATGCAGGGGCATAGCTGTGAGTTTGAGGCCAGCCTGGTCTACAGAGCAAGTTCCAGGACATTCAGGGCTGTTACATAGAGAAACCTTGATGGTTAATTGTTGCAGGAGCCAGTTGTGGGTAGTATATCCCTGGGCCAGGATGGCTGGTCCATATAAAAGCAGCTAGCAGACCAAGCTACAGGGAACCAACCAGTAAACAGCAAATTTCTTTGGTTTCTTTACTGTTTCAGGCTTCTGCTTTGGTTTCCCTCAGCGAAGATCTATATAACCTGTAGGATAAAATAAACTCTTGCTTCCTGAAGTCACCTTTGTTCATGTTGTTCATCACAGTAACAGAAAGCCAAGTAGAACAGAGGGTACACTTTGGTCAGTGCTATTTGTTCTGAGACCTGAATGATTAACCAATCCACCCCCCAGAAAAACGTGTGTGTGTGTGTGTGTGTGTGTGTGTGTGTGTGTGTATGTATGTATGTATGTATGTATGTATGTATGTATGTGTGTATGCATGTATGTATACAGTGTTCTGCTGGCATATATGCCTGCAGGCCAGAAGAGGGCACAAGATCTCATTATAAATGATTGTGAACCGTGAGTCATCATGTGGTCCCTGGAAATTGAAGTCAGGACCTCTGGAAAAGCAGCCAGTACTCTCAAACACTGAGCTGTTTCTCCAGCACCTCCCCTGGAAACTAAATGTACAGCAGAACAGAAGAGCCGTTTCAGTGGTGTCAGTGATGTGTGTGTAAAGACCCTGTGGCAGAAAAACTTGACAGTAAGATTCTGTAGCTAGAGCTGGTGAGGAAATCGCTGGGCCCATGGCCTCCATGGACAGAGAAGACAGGACAAGCATGCTCAATCAGGAACTCCACTCACCAGAGGGTCTGCAGTTTGCAGTCTGGGTACCTGAGGCCCTCACACCGCAGAAGTGCCCCGGGATCACCAAGGTCTTTTAGTTCCTTGTCCAGTTCAGTTAGGGTCTGGTTCAGGCTGAGGCTGGAGGCCAGATCTTCACAGGCAGCCTAGCTGAGTGGCAGATCTTCAGCCTGTGTAAAAGCCAGCCGGTAAGCATGATGGGGGAATTTCCTGGGGACATGGAATCTATCTTCTGCCCCTGTCTCCAGAGTTCAGTGTTCTCAGGATGATGTGTGGCACACACCTGTGATGCCCACCAGCACATGGTAGACAGAGGCAGGAGGATGTTCCATTGGACTTGCCTGGGTGTATAGTGAGGTTCTGGCTCAAAAAGCCAGGGGCTATAGGTGTAGCTCAGTAGTAGGGCTCTTGGCCTGGTGCATGCAACATCCTGAGTTTGATTCCCAGCACACACCCACCCCCAAAAGAAAGCAAGTAGAACACAAAAGCAACAAACCGTTCAAGGCCTGGCAATGGTGGCACACACCTTTGATCCCAGCACTCAGGAGACAGAAGCAAGCAGATCTCTGTGCATTCAAGGCCATCCTGTTAATACAGAGTGAATTCCAGAACATCCAGGGCTACACAGAGAAATACTATCTAAAAAACAAATGAACAAACAAAAAAAGACCTGTCCAAGTTGCCAAGGTGATGTTACACATATTTGATTACATAAATATATACAGGATTTTCCAATTGTACTTAAAAATTATTTTGTGTGAGTTGGGTATGGTGGTGCACAACTTAAATCCTGGCACTCAGGAGGCAGAGGCAGGCAGATCTCTGTGAGTTGGAGGCCAGCCTGGTCTACATATCAAATTCCAGGTTAGTTAGAGATATACAATGAGACCCTGTCTCAAAAAGTATTTTGTGGGCTATACCTGTATACATGCACAGGGGCAAGTGCTCCTCAGCACAGAGCCATCCCTACAGCCCCTGTGGGTCTTTTCTTAATTAATGCAGGAGCCCATTGTGGGCATTGTTGGATGACAGTTTGCAAAAGCCTCTCCTTTTACACTGTGGACTGCAGGCACTAAACTCATGTTCTCAGGTACCTTTTCCTGAGGAACCATCTCAGTAGCCCCTACAGGTACTTTTTAGTAAGACATTATATTGGCTAAAACAAACAAGACTGGCATATATCACAAGCCTTTGGTCCTAGCACTTGTGGTTATATATGTGGAGAACACATTTTTCCTTCCTGAGTAATGAATGGTTAAACTTCCATAGGTGGTTGAACTTTGTCATCAGCATTGATAGCCAGTGCCTTTATCTGCTGTGCTGGCACCATTTTGTCCCCTGCTATCAAATCTCTCTCTCTCTGTCTCTGTCTCTTTTTGTTTTATTTGAGACAGGGTTACTCTGTGGCTTTGGAAGCTGTCCTGGGACTCGCTTGGTAGACAAGGCTGGCCTCGAACATGCAGAGGAGCCAGCCTCTGTCTCCCGAGTGCTGGGATTAAAGGCAGGCAACACCAACGCCCGGCCTATTTTTCTAATTTTTAAAATTATTGTTTTATTGGGTTGGAAAGATAATTCAGCTATTAAGAGCCTGGGCTCCTCTTGCAGAGAACCCAGGGTCAATTCCCAATACTCACATGGCAGCTCACAGCTGTTGTGGGATATTAGTTGAAGATGTGTTACGTTCTTTTATGTTACATTTGTTTAACTCTGTGAAGCTGTGTTACTTTGCTGGCCCAACACACTTGACTGGTCTAATAAAGAGCTGAACTGTCAATAGCTAGGCAGGAGAGAGGGATAGACATGGCTAGTGGGCAGAGAGAATAAATAGAAGAAGAGAAGAGGAAACGTGAAGCAGGAGAAAACGGGGAGAGACAACAACAGGGGCCAGCCACACAGCCAGCAACAGAGTAAGAAGGAAAGAAAGAGATAAGGAATAGAGAAAGGTAAAAGCCCAGTGGCAAAATGTAGATGGGATGTTTTTTTTTAAAAAAGATTTATTTATTCTGTGTTTAGAATTCTCCCTGCATATGTGCCTGCCCTGCATGCTAGGAGAGGGCACTGGAACATTACAGATGGTTGTGAGCCACCATGTGGTTGCTGGGAATTAAACTCAGGACCTCTGAACAACAGCCAGTGCTCTTAACCTCTGAGCCATTGCTCCAGTCCCTCTAGACAGAATAACTATGCACAACCATCTGCAGTTTCAGTTCCAAGGGACCCAGCACCCTCTCACAGACATACATTCAGGCAAAACACCAATGCTCATGAAATAAAAAAATACATAACCTTTTACATGGGCCATGGTGGTACACGCCTTTACCCAGCACCTGGGAGGCAGAGGTAGGCTGAACTCCTCTAGTTAGAGTCCATCCTGGTCTACAGATGTAGTTCCAGGACAACTAGGGCTACACAGAGAAATCCTGTTGGGGCCCTCTATGGGGTCTGCTGTTCTTCTCGTAACTAAGGTCCACTGTCTTATGATTAGGTGTTTGCTTTCTAGTTCTCTCCTTCAAGCTAAGCCTGTATGCGAGAATGCAAATTATCCACCGATTGAGGGGGGCTTGGGGACATGGACCTTGATCTGAGTAAATTTGCACTGTGTCTGCTGTTGGCATATAAGCCTATTCTCCTTTGAAATAAACGGCCTTCTCCTTGCAAGAGTGACTGGCTGTGTTGTCATTATTTAATCCTCAGATTCCCTTGCCCGAACCCATGAGAAGGTTGTAATTCTGGCTGTAATGACAAGTTCAGGTCCCACTGAGATTTGGGAAAGAAGGGGAGACACTGAAAGATCACCTGGGACGTCTTTCCAGCATTAAAGTAAGGAACGGGTATATTGAAGATGGGTGCAGCTAGTTCTTACTCTCTTATGGGGAACCAGTTGGTCCAATTGTCCAATAAGCAGGGCACCAGTATTAAGTACAAGACAGCAACAGACTTGTTAAAAACTGTACATGCAGTCAGCCCTTGGTTTTTAATCTCTGGTGACCTTAGTATTGTTGATGGGGAGCAGGTGAGGATAGACCTGCAAAGGACATTACACAGAGATGGGCCGAATGCCATACCAACTGTTACTTTTTCTCTGTGCCCTCTTGTCAAAGAAGCACTTCTTAGTAATATTGTGGAAGTGAAAAAGCAGGTTGAGGAAGCCAAGGCTGCCTTAGCAGAGGCTCAGAAACAAGAGTCTGTTAGGTCACTTCAAGCTTCTAATGACACTTCCTTTGGGCCCTCTCCCTCATATTCAGGGGATTAGACTAAGGAAAGGGAAGAAATGGAAAGGTACGTTAAATTATAACATAAGCTAAAAAAATGTTCCCTTGAGTCTCATCCTCCTGCTGGAAATTCTAGTGCTCTCTGTTTTCCTTTGGCCTTTCCTGAAAAGCAGAGTGGCCCAGTGATGTTCTCAATCATAGAGATAGTTGCTCCCTAAGGCCAGAATCAGAGAAAGCATTCCCCTCTTAATTATAAGGATATTAAACACCTGAAAGAGGCAGTTATGTCTTATGGGCAACATGTCTCTTTTATTACTCTGACCATTTTTTAATTCTTTGTGGCCTTGAATTGCATGCCCAGTGATTGGAAACAATTATGTCCAACTGTGCTGTCCAGGGGAAATTATTTTATTTGGAGAGGTGAAATCCAACAGTTATGTAACCAAATGGTACAGCACAACATGGCTGTCGGTTTCCCTGCAAAGAACTCAGAAATGCTTACTGGTACGGGAGCCTATGCAGACCTAGGTCAACAAATACTTTATGATCCAGCTGTATATGCACAGATCTCAGCAGCTGCTTGCAGGTCCTATATTTGGGAATAGTGATAATGCCATGTCTATAGTTAGACAACTAGCTTTTAAAAATGCCAGCAAGTATTATAAAGAGGCTTTACCACCTCATAAGGCCAAAAGACTCAATGATTATATTTTCCATTCGCATTTGTAGAGATATAGATGGACACCACATTATGGGACAAGTTATTGCTTCTGCTATGCAGGGAAATAAGAAGGTCAGTGAGGGAGCCAGACCTAAGTCATGCTTGGTTGTAGCAAATGGGGTGCACCCTCTAAAGATTAGTCTTCGGCTGGACACCATTCAAACTTTAAATGGTTTTCAGAGGTTTCTGGCTGATATTAATTGGATCAGACCTAGTTTAAAAATTACTACTGTTGCGATTCTGCAGGCAGCGGAATAGGAGGAGGAGGAAGGCAGTAACTCGGCCATAGTCCGGCTCCCGCGCTATTGCTGAACCAGAGCGAGGGAGCAAGTGAGAGGGCACAAGCCTGAAGGCTGCATCGGTTGCCTGAGGCGGGGCACGCCGCAGGGAGAGGCCTGCTGTAAATGAGTGAATATAAACTTGTGGTTGTTGGAGCTGATGGCGTAGGCAAGACTGCCTTGACGGTACAGCTAATTCAGTATCACTTTGTGGATGTATATGATCCTACGATAGAGGACTCCTACAGGAAACAAGTAAAAATTGATGGAGAAACCTGTCTCTTGGACATTCTCGACACAGCAGGTCAAGAGGAGTACAGTGCAATGAGGGACCAGTACATGAGGACTGGGGAGGGCTTTCTTTGTGTATTTGCCATGAATAATACTAAATCATTTGAAGCTATTCACCATTTTAGAGAACAAATTAAAAGAGTAAAAGACTCTGAAGATGTGCCTATGGTCCTAGTAGGGAATAAATGTGATTTGCCTTCTAGAACAGTAGACACAAAACAGGCTCAGGACTTAGCAGGAAGTTATGGGATTCCATTTATTGAAACCTCAGCAAAGACAAGACAGAGAGTGGAGGATGCTTTTTATACATTGGTGAGAGAGATCCGACAGAACAGATTGAAAAAAATCAGCAAAGAAGAAAAGACTTCTGGCCGTGTGAAGAATAAAAAATGCATTGTAATGTAATCTGGGTGTTGATGATGCCTTCTATACATTAGTCCGAGAAATTCAAAATCATAAAGAAAAGATGAGCAAAGATGGTAAAAAGAAGAAAAAGAAGTCAAAGACAAAGTGTATAATTATGTAAATAGAATTTGTACTCTTTTCTTAAGGCATACTCAAGTAAAAGTGGTAATTTTTGTACATTACACTAAATTATTAGCATTTGTTTTAGCATTACCTCATTTATTTTTTTCTGTTTGTGCAAACTTTCAGTTTTTATCTTAAATGCTTATTTTAAAATGACAGTGGAAACCTCTTTTCTCCAAGTGCCAGTATTCCCTGGCTTTTGGAATTCAACTAGCAATGCCTTTGGAAGAGAGTAAAGACCTGAGACTGTCTTCCAGAGATTTGGTGCATGCAGTTGAGTCCACGCTAATTCTCTTACCAGCTGTGAGCATTGTGTGAACAGGAGTAGTGAAGCTTTTGATCCATCTCTGCTCTGTTTCATCTAGACATTGAGTGATTTAATTAGTAATTACAGCTGCATTGAGACCTAAGACTTTCGAATCACAGAATTTTGGGCTTCCCTTGATTCACTTTTAGCATGTCCTAGAGTTTATCATCCTTCATAAGTGTAGTTAGAGTGGTGAGTGTTGGGACTCAGCCCCCATAGGGTCTCTAAGAGTTGTTTTCCAGTATAACCACAGGTACCTCCTGTTTTCCTAACCTTGTCCCACTAGGATCATGATGTGAACCCTTTGACCTGGGATTTTGGAAGTTTGTATGCAAGGCTGCTTCACAATATAAGTGAGGAACATTGTCTCAGAAACTGAACCAGGCATCTTGTGATTCATCCAAATCTCCAGGCTTTTGCCCAATACTCGGACTTAGTGGTGTCAAAGAGCAGCCACAAAATCAGGTCCCACTGAGAACAGAAAAGAAAGGAGACCCTGAGAGATCACGCTCAGAATGCTGGCAAGCAAGTAAGGAGTTGTGATGGTGGATTGCAAAAGGTATGGGAAAATAGATAACTCAACTCCAAGAGAGTTGGATTGGAATAGAGATCACAGTCAATCACACAGAGAAAGTTTAAAGAGACAAGGTACTGGTAAGATTTCATTTTAACATTGGATTAAGCAATAATGCTAAGAAAATTATTAAAGAAATCCAGGAAATCTGCCTCTGAGGAATTCCTCCTCCATGAGCTACCCACCAGCAGCCAGGTGTCCGAGCAAACTGAGCCCTTGTCCACTGGATCCCACTGTGGGCTACAGTCAGACGAAACTGATGTGGTGTGCACAGGCTGGCTGGAGAAATCACCTCCTGAGAAAAAGTTGGGTCACTATGCTTGGAAGAAATTCTGGTTCATCCTGTGGAGCAGTAAGATGTGTGGTGACCCAGATGTTCTAGAATACTATAAGAATGACCACTGCAAGAAACCCCTGGGGATCATCAACCTCAACTTCTGTACGCAGTTGGATGTAGCCCTGACCTTCAACAAACAAGAGCTCCAAAAGAGGTTCATGTTTGATATCATTATCAATGAGCACACCTTTTACCTGGTGGCTGAGACAGAGGCTGACAGGAATAGGTGGGTCCAGAGCATCTGTCAGATCTGCGGCTTCAGTCAAACTAAAGAGAGCACTGACACCCTGAGAAACCTTTCTTTAGTCAGTCACAATCTCTGCACCTCTCCAGCTGAATTCAGCAGTTCCAGTCAGACACTGCTAGAAGCAGGGGTGAGGACAGATAGTGAGGATCTGTACACCTTCAAGGCACCCAGAAACACCCTGTGTGAGGAATTTGGAGACCTCCCAGTGGACTCAGCCTTAGCTCCCCCACCGCACCCCAAGACACCTTGCAGGGGCAGCCCTCAACAAAGATCTCAAGTCAGTGACTACAAGTATCCAACAAGAGGTGAAGAAACTGCCTGCTTGTCTGCTAAATCACTAGAAAAGACTACCGTGGGTCAATCAGATAGTGCCAGCTCTGATTGCAATTATATGCCCGTAAACCCAGGTTCTGACATCCCCATGAGCACAATGCTCCATCAGTTTACCAGCCGAGGAAGTGAGATCCTCAAGCTTGGCCGAAAAGCAAAGTCAGTACCCCTTGACCTGAGTAACAACACTTTCATCAATGAGCTCCCTTTCAATTCATTTGTCACCAAGTCTTGGTCCACATTCAACCACACCTTTAACCCAAGGTCCTCCAAGTACTGCTGTTGGGTCTCCCATACAGACTCTGGAGACAGTGAGGAGAACTGTGTCTCTATGAAGACCCCAATGTCTTCATCCCCTGTACCCAGGGTCACTTACAACCCAGCTCCAAAAAAGAGTACTGGCAATGCCAATTACCAGAGAAATTACCAGGGAAATTATTTTTATATTATATGTACATGCTTAACTGTTCTGTCTCTTCCCATGTGTATATAGGAAATGCTCATACATATGATTAAATAATTGTCATTACTTAATCATATTGAAGAATCTATTTCACAACACAAAGTACATGTATGTACGTGTACATGGACATATATATGTAATGCAAATCTGACTTTTAATGAACATATATATTTCAAGAGGTAGCTTTAAATATGGAAATCACCTAACAGATCATTGTTTCATCCAGGTTCTTTATTTCACAGAACAAAACAAACAAAATAAAACACAATGTCCCTCTCAACAGAAGCTGAGTACTCCTATCAGGCCTGTCTGTGCAAAATGGTATGTGCACACACATAAAATGCACAACAAGGCTCTTCTTAAGTCCAGTCACACAGGTACATTCTTCTCCCCTTTAGTCCGGGCCAGCAACCCCTCTCCCCAGGCTCCTGTACAGCTCTGACCAGCGATGTTATTTTCCAGAGGTTTGTGTGATTGCAGGAGGGGTGCCCTGCAATCTGACTCACCATCACTCACCACTGCGCCTTTAGCACCAGGAAGTAGTCATTTAACTGTGTGGAGCAGATATTTAACTGAGCATTGATTGAATGATAATCACTGTTATGAACAATTGAAAAAATTCATACTTCATTAATGTCATTTTCCAATCATTTTGGAAATGTGGGTAACATCCTGTGCTGTCTGTAGGGTACAGCCTTGTACCAGGGTGTTTCCAAATAGCTGAATAGAGACTTCAGTATGGGTGTCTGTGTCAGTGTCTCTTTCTCTATTTGGTTCCGAGTTTGAAGCAGGGTCCTTAGAATGGCTGAGATCATGTTCAGCTCACTGTGCTACACCCAGCCCTAAACAGAACTAACAATTATTCTGTATCTGATGATAAGGGCTTCAAACTTTGCCTGTGGCAGCATGCCCTGTCCTTCAAGGCACAGCCATGTTGGGCTTTGTAGATTTCCTGACACACACATCATCAACTGATGTCAGGAGCATTGAAGTTCATGGGAGCTTTCCTACAAGACTGTAGACCAAGGGACATGAATAACCTGTAATATCATAACCATTAGTATCATAATTTAAAATAACAACTTCCTCCAGCAATAACAATCATTCAAAAACAATAAAGAATTCATCAGTTTCTGGAATATATAAGCAGGATGACAAACGCTGTCCACATAGCAGCTGGTAGGGAGCAGCACCTACAACCTTAGAGGTGAGCCCCACAGCTGTGCGCAGAGGACTGGCAAAGAGTGGTGTCACCCCAGAGGCATGGGAAGCAAAGCAGAGAGCCTTCTTCTCTTCTCAGCCACTATCCAGGCTTTTGCTTTATTTCAGCTTCTGGGCATCTCTTGCATCTCTTGGCTTGTTGACCCACCCTCCAGTTTCAAAGTCAACAGACTAGCTCCTTTCTATGTTGCTCTTATTCTCATCTCTGCTTCTGTTATCGCATGTCCTATTCTGACACCAACTGTTCCCTTCTCTTCCCTTTGAAGACCCTGAGGTAGCATGGGACACATCGGGATGTTCTGTCCATCTTAAGATTTGCAGCTTAGTCACTCTTGTGCAGGTCTCTTTTTTGCCAATAGGAGCTGAAGATTAGAATACTGGTGAGCTTGAGATTTCCAGAACCACCACATCATAATTTTAGCATGTGAAACATAACAAAAGAAGACAGGAAGCTTTCCATGTATGAAACTATGCCAGCTGGGGTGGAAGGATGGCTCAGTGCTTAAGAGCATGCATACTGGTCTTTCAAGAACTGGAGTTCAGGTCCCAGAACTCATATCAGATGGATCACAACTGTCACTCTCCAGCTGCAGGTGTATTTGATGCCTCTGGCCTCTGCTGGTGCCTATACTTACACCCCAAACCCTCTGGCCCCCACAGATAAATGAATCTTTAAAAGTAGGTCATATGCTGAATTTGTTGCCACAGAACTGTAATCTCAGCACTTGGGAGGCAGAGGCAGGCAGATCTAGGCCAGCCTGATCTACATAGAGAGTTCCAGGTCAGCTATTGTTGCCTGGTAGTTCATGTCGCAAATAGAAAAAAAATGAGAAGAAATAAAAAATAGGTCACATAGAAAAGACTTGTCACAAGACTAGAATCAGTGTCTCTCCAACAATGCTGGATAACAAGGCATCCACAGTTGTGTGGATGCCTTTGGAACCCTCACGGGGAGATTGTTTCCAGAATTCTCCAGCAGTCAACCAAGAGAGAAAATTTTCATAAAGCATTGTTTAAAAGCTTACCTTCATTTTTGTTTTGCTGTCTGTTCACTTTAGAAAATGATGTAAGTGGGTTCCAGAGAGTAGATCTAGAAGGTTCAAAAGCATCAGGAGTATGGAAAAATCAAAAGTGCTCTACGGGGGTGGAAGAAAAATACATCAGTTAACATCCACAGAGAAAGAGAGGAACCAATAGAAGACAATGAAGAAGACTGAGATGGCAGACAGAAAACCAGACGATAGATAGAGAGACAACAGACAGACCAATGATAGAAGATAGACACACAAGGATTAGATAGAAGACCAGCAATCGAGAGGTGGTAGACAGACACAGGTTTAAGGCAAGGAAATATCTAATGTAATAGTCTCCAGCAAACAAAGGAACAAATTAAAACATGAATCTAGAACTGCAGGAGAAATCCAATCATCAATAAGTTGCAGTTGTTTCCTTATTTTATTATATGTGTCTGTGTGTGCCAGCATGTACAGGTGAGCACAAGTGCATGTTACAGTACACATGTTTAGGCCAGGGATGACTTACAGGAGTCAGTCCCTCTTTCCACTTTGTGAGTCTTTAGGAATTAAAATCAAGTCATCAGGCTTGGGGGCAAGCACCCTTACTGAACCATCTTGCCATCAGGCTGTATTTGAGGCAGAGTCTTACATAGTCCATGGCATCTTCCAAGTCACTATGTAGCCCAAACTGTCCTTTGTTTTAGAATATTATTTTAAGCATTTGTTTATGCTGTGGAACATTTGTTTGATGATGCAAAGATGTGATGCATTCTTTTATGTTGCATTTGTTCAATTCTGTGAATCTTACCTACTTTGCATATCTAAAACACATGATGGTTTAATAAAGAGCTGAATGGCCACTAGCAAGACAGGAGAAAGGATAGGTGGGGTTGGCAGGCAGAGAGAATAAATAGGAGGAGAAACCTGGAAGGAAGATATCCAGGAGTTAGAGAATGTGGAGGATCCCAAAGACCAGCCACTCATCTACAGAGCAAGCCACAGAGTAAGAAGTAAAGAAATGTATATTAGATAATTATAAAAGCCCAAAGACCCCGGAAGTTGGTGACACATGCCTTTAATGCCAGCACTCTGGAAGTAGAGGCAGGTGTATCTCTGTGAGTTTGAAGCCAGGCTGGTCTACAGAGCAAGTTCCAGGACAGGTTCCTAAGCAATGAAGAAAAAGCCTGTCTCAAAAAAACTTAAAAAGCCCAGAGACAAAAGGTTTATGGGATAATTGAAGAAAAGTTGGCTAGAAACAAGCCTAGTTAAGGCTTATTCATAAGTAAGAATAAGCCTCCAAGTGTGTATTTATTTGGTATCTGGGTGGGGTCTCCAAAAGAGCAAAGAGACAAAAAGAAAAAAATAAAACAAAACAACCAACAACAGACTTTGAACTCCTGATCCCCTTGCCTCCACTTCTGAAGTGCTGGGATGATAGGTGTGTGCCTGTCCAGACATTGTGGTCTGAATAAAAACTAAACTGAAATAACAATGCATGAAGGAGTATTTGAACTTGGCTTTGGAAACATTTTCCATTAAAGGGTTCAACTGGCAGATCTCAGAGCCACATAGGAGAAGGGAGAGTTACACAGAGCTCACTGCTTGGCCCCCGATGGGCAGGTGACATAGCTAGGATAATGTAGACACCGCTTATTGTCTTGGGACACTTAGCATCCACCTGTGGACAAATAATTGAGACCTGGCTTAATTAAAGGAATGAGGAGAAAATGCCACTAGCCTTGATGCCACATATGTAGAAGTTCTAGTACCCGGGCGAGGTATGAACTTTATCTTCATCTCACAGTGGGGCCAGGTAAAGGAGCCACATCCAGTGGGTGGTAGGAGACAGGGTGCAGCACAGTGTGAAAACATGAAGGCCAGGAAGGAAGTGACGATCATGACATTGCTGTGCTAGGAGTAGGCAGGAAGGGGATGTGGGAGCCGGGGAAGTTAGCTAAGTCCTCTGTCACAGGCAGAAATCAGTAATAGAGGATCTGGAGTTAATAAACCAGAAATAGATGGAGAAGCTTATTATCTAAGATGAGGGGCTGGCAACCCAGAGGAAAACAAAAACAAATGCTGGCAATGGCTCCCTGCCCCACTGCTGGGAAAGCAAAATTTAAAGAGGGGGCAATGGAGCCCAGGATTGTACAGGATGACGTCTTTCTGTAATACTTAGTTGCTAATTACTGAAACAAATGTCCCCACAATAAAACTTTTGAACAAATGTATTTTAAACACTAAAGATACTAAACAAAACCAGAGCCGTGAGTGACATGTAAAAGACAAAACGAGGCTTAAGGACTTATGGAATGATTCTCAGATTAATAAAGGAAGTCCATGGTGGTCATTCAGTTCCCTAACATCTCACTATGTCCAAGGGTTGTGCTTGGAGTCCAGTGGAGCAGGTCAGTGGGCACAACACAGCAGGTCTGGCCCCTGGGAAGGATGCTGGCTGGCTAGTCAAGGATCAGGCGATATGAAAAATGCATTTGACCCCAGTCACAACCCATCTGTGCCTTTCACCACTTACCCTACAGAGTGACAGATGTTTGAGGAACCCAGAGTGAAACGGATCATTTTACCAGGGACCCCAGTTCTACTGAAATATGACCACACACTGCAGGAGACCAAGGCTCTTGCTGGACTGCTTCCAGGGTTTACTTCCTCTTCGTAATTTCCTGGCAGCCCTGCTCCAATGTCAAAGGAAACCTTTCCTCTTGGCAGAGGGTCTCTGTACAGGTGCACCAGAGAAACACTTATACATCCAAGTGATAACAAGAAGTGGGCTCTTCCCCCCTTATCCTCCCAGGCTCCCCATATCCTAACCCACACTCCATCTTCCTCCTCCCCCATTTCTTCTGGATTGGGGTTTTGCCTGTCCAAGTCCTCTGCTCTCCTCTGCATTTGCAACTTGCATGCATTTGTCTCTTATATATGTATAATGCTATTTTATTTTTACCACATTTGCATAATGTTCAGATCCATTTTTCTTCAGGCTTTTGTGTCTTCACAATCTTTTTCATAAAGAATTCTTGAAGAAGAGGAATGAATGCCTCCTCCCCTAGCCCTGGCTTTTTCATAACAACAGACTCTTCAGAAGTTGGGCAATTTTTCTCTGTCTCTTTACCCCTGTCCCAGCAAGTATTCAGAAATAAATCCAGCTGTGAGTAGAACTGAGGCAGGCTGGCCAGAATCACAACATGACCACTCAAACACTGAAAATCAAGACTACCTCAACCAGCTGGGACAAACATGCCCACCAAGATGATCCACAGTGAAATGTTCTTTTCTTCATAGTCAATAGTCATAGTCACGGACTATTGGCAAACTCCATATTGGCAAAATCACAGAAATGGCCGTTTCCATCGTGTATCCAGGACATGACTATCCACAAACCCCAAGCAAGGACAGAAGAAGGAAGCGAACTCTGTTCTGGACAAACTTGACTCTTCCCAGAATTCTTCAACCTGTCCCCACCTTAGCTCATAAATAACCCTCCTGTCATTTAGATTGCCCAGGAGATGCCAGTTGTGGTGGCTCACGCAGGTAGGAGTTGCACAAGGAGGCAGAAACAGGAGGATCATGAGTTCCAGGCCAGCCTGGGCTACACATTTAGCTGGACATTGGTGGGGCAGGCCTTTAATCCCAGCACTCGGGAGGCAGAGGCAGGCAGATCTCTGTGAGTTCGAGGCCAGCCTGGTCTCCAGAGCAAGTGTCAGGATAGGCTCCAAAGTTACAGAGAGAAACCCTGTCTCAAAAAACCAAAAAAAAGGTAGATTGCCTAGGAGATAGAAGGCTCTTTCCTGGTGAGGGACACTTCTCTTAGAACCCCAGCTTTTGCCAGCAGCAGGCATACAGCCCTTTTTCAGTTCTCTGGTCTCATAGAAGAAAGAATTAAAGAAGGAACTCTGAGAGGAAATGAGGGACTTCCTTGGAGGCTGGGAAGAGAATACAGTAGCACAGACAAGCTAGAGATCCCAACAGCTGCCTGGGTGAGTGATGGCAAAAGGAGAAAAAGAAAGCTCTTTAAGCTGGAGGTCACTAAAGCTGGCATCTAAACTACTGCAAGGCTGTGCATGTCATTGCACAGTGAGAGCCTTTGGAGATCGTTTGAATGCCCAGCTGCCAGGAAGGCTCTCCAGAAAGCAAGAACAAGATGTTGGCTATTGTCAGGAGGAGAAAACGACAAGGAGAAATGCTTTCTAGACTACAGCTCAGAATTTGAGGTTCCGCAGCCAATTTGCATGTGACTGCCTAAAGGGAGGAGCTTCTGGAGTGTAAGCACATACCTTATATAAGGGTCAGTTACACAGCCTGACTTCTGTTCCTGTCTGCAGGTGTGGCATGATTCTTTCCACATTCAGCTTTTAAGCTGGTCATAGGTTGCAAAACAGGATTTGTTTCTTACCAAAGGTCTGGCCAAGGGAAGCACCTGCTGCCCACATCAAAAGGGTATTCTCGGGTCACTAACCAAGCCATTTGGAAAGGGGTTTTCTGATCATCCTAGGCTATTCAAGCCAGAGGATGTTGATATCCCGCTGTCCCCAAGGGGCTCCAATATGGGAGGCACCTGCTGTCCACATCAGGAAGGATGTTATCAGCCATGGCTCATGCTGTTTGTACCAGAGGGAGCTGACGTAGACGCTCATGTGTCCCAAATAGTGCTAGAAAGCAACTGGCTGCAAATGGCCCTTCTCACGCTCTTCCCAGCTGTCTAACATCTCTGATTGCAGTTTTAATCTGTGATAAAACTTCCTCACAATTCCTCACTTTGTCTCTGAATTCTTTCTTTGGCAAGAACCTAAAATACTAGGCAGAGATCTTAAGCTCAACCGCTCTCTGTTTGCTCCCTCTCAGGCTTTCAAAACAGGTCACAGCTTCACTGTAGAGAGGTGCATAACCTGGGAAGAAACTCCTGTTAGCCTACAGTATTATTCAAAAGCAAAGAAAATAAGGCTGGGGGCTGGTTCAGTTAGGAAAGTGCTTGTTGCACAGCTTGAGGACAGGAGTTCAAATCCCAGGCACCCATATAAGAAGTTAGGTACTACAGTGCTTGACTGCAATCCCAGCCCTGAGGAGACAAGAAAGGATGCTCTCTGGGACTCAATGACCAAGTGTTCGGGTCAAATGAATAATCAGAGAATTCCAGGTTGAGTGAGAAACCCTGCCTTTGGCAAAAAAGTCAAGAAGTGATCGAGAAAAACATGCAGTGTCAACCTCTACCTACACACACGCTTGCACGAGTATACACACTAACACATGCACACATAAATATTTGCAATGAAGACAGATAACTGGATGTGTTTAGTCATTTTCATCAGCAAGTGTACCAAATCATGGCACTAAAGAGACCACATTCACCAGCAACAGAAGCACACACTTTCCCCTCTTTCTGTATCAGACAGGGTGCTTCTATTCCCAAACACAAACAGGAGTGACCAAAATCAAGAATCTTCCAAGAACTTTGGATTGTCCCTTCCTACAGAGCAAGCCAGTAATAAAAATGTCTAGTCCCTTTCAGCACTGATGGCCCATGAATAAAGCATTCATGTTTATTTTAGAAACTAAGAGCCTCTGAAACTACAATTTTAAAAGCTCAAACACAGCCCTGTAATTTTATTATGTATTTTGCATTTTTGACAAAGTAAGTGGAATTAGAAAGAGTACACACACCATTGTGGGGGAAGAAAAATCAAAGTTTTATAGAGTAATTACGTTGTCTGGTGTGAAATGGACATCAAATGTAATAAGCATATTGTTCATCCCTGTTTTAAATATTATATTCAATTTAGGATAGATAAAACAATGCCAACCATTTACAAACTGGTTAGGCCTTGAATGTAAACTGTTCCCCATAGATTCACATATCTAATGACTTGTCCTCAGCTAGTGGCATTGTTTTCAGAACCTATGGAATCGTTAGGAGGTGGGGACCTAACTGGAGGAAGTCAGTCTCTGGGGATGTGTTCTTAAGATTTACAGCCCTGCTCTTTGTCAAGTTTATATAAATGCAGCCATGTTCTCATCAGTGCCTCCCACTGCCACCACCACACTTTCCCTCAAAGCATGAGAAAACACAACACAATCCTTCCCACTGTAAGTGCTTCCTGTCAGGTTCTTGTTAGCGATGATAAGAAAGTAGCGAATGTAGACTATTGGCACAGAGAAGCCCTGTGGTTTCGATGAAGCAGCTCGGCTGTTTCGATGATATACTGACCGTGTTGTCCTCAGACTTTTGGAATGGGCTTATGGGAGGAATGCGGAGCAGTTAGAGGTGTTGTCTAAAGAAGTTCTGGAATGCTGTGAGTGGCACTGAACAGCCTAAGAGTGGGTCTGTGAAAAAGCAGACTGCCTATGGAAATACGGATAGTAAGCAGGCCACTCACAAGGCTCCGGAGTGAACTTGAGGTAGTCACTGTTACCCTCCAGCCACATCTCACGGGTGTGCTGGGAATTCTAGTGAGGCTGAATCAACAGTGACAGACTAATTTGTTTAGCAGAGTAAATTTTCAGACAGCATAGCATGCCATTGGGGAATGCTGTCAAAGGGGATAGTGGGAGACACGAATCCCACATCCCCTTGCAGCTCAGCCACGAGGTGGGCAGTTAGTTCGTTTCTGCCCCATGCTTCTGTAATAACATGCTGCCCTCTGTCCCTCACGGAGTCGGGTCTGTCCTGTCAAGTCACAAATCACAACCTCCACACTGCGAGCTAAGAAAAGACTGTTTCTCTTTACACTCTGGCCATCTCAATCATTTATTCCCGAAAAGGATAACCAGAGTTACGGAAGAGTAGAAAGTATCTCCAGTGTTGCTGAGAGGAAGAGAAGCAATGTGAGGAAGCCCCTGGCTTGATGCCTACAGCAGAGACCCAGGCATTTGTACCCTGCCAGGGTCCTTCCTTTAGTCCCGAAGACAGGATCTTAATCAGAGCCAATCATTTACAGAGAAGCTCTAAGCGCTTTGTTCAGTTAATCTCTCTATGACCCAGTCAGGTTAGCTTTACGGTCTCCATTTACAGATGAGGGAACATGTGCTAGAAACATAGGGAAACTGCTGAAGAGGCCAGTGCTGGAGCTTCAGTTCTGTCAAACGCAGGAGGTGGTAGGGCCAGGGCTCTCCACTTCTAATCATCCTGGCTTTGAGTCTCAAATAACTTTGTCATTTTCTTGAACTTCGTTTGTTTTTTCCTTCTCTAGACAAATAGTTGCTTTGATCATTCTAATTCCTTTAACAAAACATTCTGGACCTGCTATGGCAATGAGAATGTTTTTTCATTAAGATTTTAATAGAACTCCATATACCTGATCTTAAGTACAAAAGGCCTTTTTATACACCACACTGCATACCCCAAGGTCTCCATCTAGTAGGTCTCAATGGTTGGGATGATCTTTGTGTTTTATTTAGTACATCTTCAAGGCAGTCACAGTGAAATACCCAACTCGATAACTGCCTAACAAAGGAACTAAAGAACAGCAAAGACAGTTTCCACCAAGAAAAGAGAGAACTTGATCTGAGCTCTTTATTTTCAATCTCCAGTTATAAATCATTTTTAATGGTAACTTTGTTTATTCCCATTTGTCATTTTAAAGTGTGTGTGTGTGTGCTGGCCTCAAAATTTCTACTTAAGCAGCCAGTATGTAGTGGTTCATGACTCCATTAGCATCCCCATGCTACCCCTGTCACCCTCCTCCTAAGCAAAACACTCACCAAAGCTCCTGAAGTCTGAAGGCCAGGTGCTTGGCCTTCCCACAGCAGCCACAGGCTCCTGTCTCCCAAGTTGTTGAAGCTCATGCCCTGTTTTCAGAGGCAAGGGTTGAGTTGGAGCACACGGGCAATCCATCTGCATGCACCTGAGCCCAGCTGGCAAATGCCCAACCTAGAGGAAGGGATGGCCAAGGTGAGTTTGTCCCATGCCTTTTGGTTAGGTCACCAGGCCTGGGCTTACATGCGAAATTGGTATGCTGGGTGCAGGGGTATGGCCTTGCCCACCTTTGAGAGAGGCAAGGGGAGAAGGCAGAGAGGAAGGCAAGACAGAAGATAAGGGACAGGCAGCTCAAAATTGGCTGTAACTCCAGTCCTAGTCAATCTAAACTTTTCTTGTGGACTCTATGGGTACCAGGGAAGATCTTGTTCAACAGCATAAATGCAGGCAGAAAGCCACATCTGTCGAATTTTGTAATTTAAAAAAAGAAGAAAGGGGTGGAGCTGTGGTGGTGCACACATTTAACCCCAGCACTAGGAGGCAGAGGCAGGGGGATTATTCTGAGTTCAAGGCCAGCCTGGTCTACAGAGCAAGTTCCAGGACATCCAGGACTGTTACACAGAGAAACCTTGATGGTTAATTGTTGCAGGAGCCCATTGTGGGTAGGATATCCCTGGGCCAGGAGGGCTGGGCTGTATAAAAGCAGATAGCAGAGCAAGCCACAGGGAACCAACCTGTAAGCAGCAAATTTCTTTGGTTTCTTACTGTTTCAGGCTTCTGCCTTGTTTCCCTCAGTGAAGAGCTATATAACTTGTAGGATAACAAAAACTCTTGCTTCCTGAAGTCACCTTTGTTCATGTTGTTTATCACAGTAACAGAAAGACATGTATAACAGAGGATACACTTTGGTCAGTGCTATTTGTTCTGAGATCTGAAAGATTAAGCATATATATATATGTGTGTGTATGTGTGTGTGTGTGTATGTATGTATGTATGTATGTATGTATGTATGTATGTATATGTGTATGTATGTATGTATACAGTGTTCTGCTGGCGTGTATGCCTGCAGGCCAGAAGAGGGCACACGATCTCATTATAAATGGTTGTGAGCCATCATATGGTCACTGGGAATTGAACTCAGGACCTCTGGAAAAGCAGCCAGTACTCTCAACCACTGAGCCATCTCTCCAGCACCTCCCCTGGAAACTAAATGTACAGCAGAACAGAAGAGCCGTTTCAGTGGTGTCAGTGATGTGCGTGTAAAGACCCTGTGGCAGAAAAACTTGACAGCAAGATTCTGTAGCTAGAGCTGGTGAGGAAATGGGTGGGCCCACAGCCTCCATGGACAGAGAAGACAGGGCAAGCCTGCTGAATCAGGAACTGCAGTCACCAGGGGGTCTGCAGTTTGCAGTCTGGGTACCTGAGGCCCTCACACAGCAGAAGCACCCCGGGATCACCAAGGTTGTTTAGGCCCAGATCCAGCTCAGCCAGGTTCTGGTCCAGGCTGAGGCTGGAGGCAAGATCTTCACAGACAGCCTAGCTGAGGTGGCAGATCTTCATTCAGCCTGTGTAAAAGCATGATGGGGGAATTTCCTGGGGACACAGAATCTATCATCTGCCCCTGTCTTCAGAGTTCAGTGTTCTGAGGAAGCTGTGTGGCACACAGACCTGTGACATCTACCCGAACTTGGTAGACAGAGTCATGAGGATGTTCCATTAGACTTGCCTGGGTGTATAGTGAGGCATTGGCTCAAAAAGCCAGGGGCTGTAGGTGTACCTCAGTTGTAGGGCTCTTGCCTGTTGCGTGCAAGGTCCTGGGTTTGATTCCCAGCACCCTCCCACCCCCAAAAGAAAGCAAGTAGAACCCAAAAGCAACAAACTGTTCAATGCCTGGCGATGGTGGTGCACACCTTTGATCCCAGCACTCAGGAGACAGAGGCAAGCAGATCTCTGTGCATACTAGGACATCCTGTGATACAGATTGAATTCCAGAATATCCAGGACTACACAGAGAAACCCTATCTAAAAAACAAACAAATGGACAACCAAAAACACCTATCCAAGATGCCAATATGGTATTACTCGTACTTGATTACATAAATACATACAGGATTTTCAAATTGCACTTAAAAATTATTTTGTGGCCTGGAGGTGGTGATGCATGCCTTTAATACTAGCACTCGGAAGGCAGAGGCAGGCAGATCTCTGAATTCGAGGCCAGACTGGTCTCCAGAGCAAATGCCAGGATAGGCTCCAAAGCAAGAAACCCTGTCTCAAAAACCAAAAACAAAAAATTATTTTGTGTGAGGTGGGCATGCTGGCACTTGCCTTTAATCCTGGCACCGAGGAGTCAGAGGCAGGCAGATCTCTGTGAGTTGGAGGCCAGTTGTCTACATATCAAATTCCAGGTTAGTCAGAGATATTTTGTGGGCTATACCTGTGCACATGCACAGCAGCAAGAGTTCCTCAGCATGGAGCCTTCCCTCCAGCCCCTGTGGGTCTTTTCTAATTAATGCAGGAGCCCGTCAATCGTGGGCATTGTTCCAGGACATCTTGGAGGAGTCTCTCCTTTACAGTGTGGGCCCCAGGCACTAAACTCAGGTTGTCACTTACCTTTACCTGAGTAACCATCTCAGGAGCCCCTACAGGTACTTTCTAGTAAGACTTTTAATTCTCTAAAACAAACAAGACTGGAATATGTCTCAAGCCTTTAGTCCTAGCAATTGTGGTTATAATTGTGGCGATCATGTTCTTCCTATCTTAGTAATGAATGTTTGAACTTCCTCAGGGGGTTGAACTTTGTCACCAGCCTTGATAGCCAGTGCCTTCATCTGCTGTGCCGCCACATTTTTGGCTACTGCAATCAAATCTCTCTCTCTCTCTCTCTCTCTCTCTCTCTCTCTCTCTCTCTCTCTCCCTCTCCCTCTTTATTTCTTCGAGACAGGGTTTCTCTGTGGCTTTGGAGGCTGTCCTGGAACTCACTTGGTAGACCAGGCTGACCTTGAACTTGTAGAGATCAGCCAGCCTCTGCCTCCCGAATGCTGGGATTAAAGGCATGCAACATCAATGCCCGGCCTCTTTTTTCTAATTTTTAAAATTATTATTTTATCGGGTTGGAGAGATGGTTCAACTATTAAGAGCATGGGCACCTCTTGCAGAGGACCCAGGGTTCAATTCCCAATATTCACATGGCAGCTCACAGCTGTTACGGGATATTACTTGAATATGTGTTACATTCTTTTATGTTACATTTGTTTAACTCTGTGAAGCTGTGTTACTTTTCCTGCCCATCCCACTTGACTGGTCTAATCAAGACCTGAACTGTCAATAGCTAGGCAGGAGAGAGGGATAGACAGGGCTTTGGGGCAGAGAAAATAAATAGAAGAGAGGGAGGAGAAAAGATTGTTTTGCAGACTTAGGGTAAGGAGCCAGATCAGGTTGTTACACCTTTTTCCCGTCAACAAATAGAGTGGCTACAAAATAATAGTTATGTTTGGGCCATTTTTCTCTCTGCTACCCAGAGTGATTTTGATAATAACTACCCATCCAATAATCTGGATTCCCTTTTTAAGATACATCCTTTGATTTTCCCAAAGATTATACTCTCTCAGTGTATTTCCAAGGATTGAATGGTTTTCACAGATGGTTCTTCAAAAGGGACAGTGGTAGTTGTATCTTATCCTATCATTAAGACAGCCATAAAATTGCTGCAGCTTCTGCCCGAATGGCTGAACTTTTAGCCTTGGCCATGGCTATACAACTCTTCCTCAGGGAAGCATTAACATCTATACTGATAGTCAATATATAGCTCAAATTGTACAACCCTTGGAGATGCCTGCCTATGTTGCCAGTATCTCCAGAGTACAATAGAGTTTGTTACAGACACAGGGTCTGCTATGGCAACGTAGTGAACCTGTGTTTGTGTGACATCTTAGGGCCCATACCCATTTGCCAAGACCTCTCTGTGAAAGAAATTACACGGCCAACAGGTACACTCAAATCATTGCAGTTTCACAAAGAGCTCACTAGAGCACAATCCTTACATAAGCACTTTTATCTCAGCACAGGGTCCTCACGATTTCATAATGGGATAACCAAGGAACAAGTTTTTTATATAGTTAAAATCTTTGTGTGGAATTTCTTCCAGTGCCTCAACTGGCAGTTAATCCCCAAAGACTCTTGCCCAATCACCCATGGCAGATGGTTGTAACATATGTGCCATCCTTTGGTAAATTGTAATTTGTCCATGTTTCTGTAGATACTTTTTTCCAGAATAATATTTGTCTCTGCCAATTCTGGTGAAAATGTAAAAGATGTTAAAAAAGCCATTGTCTACAGGCTTTTGGTTACATTGTGGTCCCAAAACAAATTAAGACTGATACTGGCCCTGCTTATATCAGCAGAGGTTTCAATCAGTTTTGTCAAGATTTTGAAATTACCCCCAAAACTGGTATTCCTTACAGGGCAGGCTATTGTGGAACATGCCCACCACACTTTAAAAGCCTATTTACTTAAAATAAAGAAGGGGAACCTTGAGGGTCACCTTGGCTCCCCTAACTCTATCACTTATTTTCTATCTTAATTTTTTTAATTGTGAATGATTCTGGTAACTCCGCTACAGAACATTATTGGTGGTCCACTGCACAGAAAAGACATTTGGTTAATTGGAGAGACCTTCCCTCAGGCCTTTGGATAGGGCCAGATCCAGTTTTGGTGTGGGCCCGGCGGTCTGTTTGTTTTTTCCCACAGGATGGCGAGGCCCCAATTTGGGTTCCTGAGCGTTGTGTGTGCCTGTTTCCTGCTGATATGCTTCTGCCATTTAATGACTCATTGGGTGTTAGGACCCAGTCCCCACAGGGTCTCTAAGAGTTGTTTTCCAGCATAACCACAGGTACCTCCTGTTTTTCTGATCTTCCCCAATAGGATCCTGATGTGAACCCTTTGACCTGGGATTTTTGTAAGTTTGTATACAAGGCTGCTCCACAATAAAAGTGAGGGACATTCTCTCAGAAAGTGAACCAGGCATCTTGTGGTTCATTCAACTTTCCAGGCATTTGCCCAATAATTGGCCTTAGTGGTAGCCAAGGGAGGCCACAAGTGGAGTTTCCACTGAGATCGGTAAAGAGAGGGGACCCTGAGAGATCACCCTCAGAATGCTGGCAAGCAAGTAAGGAGTTGTGAGGGTCGATTGCAAAAAGTACTAGAAAATAGACACCTCAAATCCTAAGAGAGTTGGATTGGTATAGAGATCACCATCAATCACACAGAAAAAGTTTAATGAGACAAGGAACTGGTAAGATTTCATATTAACTTTGGATTAAGCAATAATGCTAAGAAAATTATTAAAGAAATCCAAGAAATCTGCCTCTGAGGAATCCCTCCTCCATGAACTACCCACCAGCAGCCAGGTGACCCAGAAGCCTGTGCCCTTGTCGACTGGAGCCCACTGTGGGCTCCAGTCATACGAAACTAATGTTGTGTGCACAGGCTGGCTGGAGAAATCAGTTCCTCAGAAAAAGGTGTGGCACTATGCTTGGAAGAAACACTGGTTCATCCTGCGGAGTGGAGAGATGTGTGGTGACCCAGATTTTCTAGAATACTATAAAAATGAACACTCCAAGAAACCCCTGGGGATCATCAACCTAAACTTCTGTACGCATGGATGTAGCCCTGACCTTCAACAAACAAGAGCTCCAAAAGAGGTTTATGTTTGATGTCATTATCAATGAACACACCGTTTACCTGATGGCTGAGACAGAGGCTGACAGGAATAGGTGGGTCCAGAGCATCTGTCAGATCTGCGGCTTCAGTCAAACTAAAGAGAGCACTGACACCCTGAGAAACCTTTCTTTAGTCAGTCATAATCTCTGCTCTTCTCCAGCTGAATTCAGCAGCTCCAGTCAGCCCCTGCTCCAAACAGGGTCTACAGCAGATAGTGAGGATGTGTACACGTTCAAGGCACCCAGAAACATCCTGTGTGGGGAATTTGGAAACCTCCACGTGTACTCAGCCATAGCACCCTTACCACACCCCGAGATACCTTGCAGGGGCAGCCCTCAAAAGAGACCTCCAGTCAGTGACTACAAGTATCCAACACAAGGTGAAGAAACAGCCTGCTTGTCTGCTAAATCTCTCGAAAAGACTATCGTGGGTCCATCAGACAGTGCCAGCTCTGATTTCAATTATATGCCCAAAAACCCAGGTTCTGACATTCCCATGAGCAAAATGCCCCATCACTTTACCAGCCGAGGAAGTGAGATCCAACAACTCCCACTCAATCTGCCCCTCAAGCCTGGCCAAAAGCAAAGTCAGTACCCCTTGACCTGAGTAACAACACTTTCATCAATGTGCTCCCTTTCAAGTCATTTGTCACCAAGTCTTGGTCCACGTTCAACCACACCTTTAACCCAAGGTCTCCAATACAGACTCTGGAGACAGTGAGGAGAACTGTGTCCCTATGCAGAACCCAGTGTCTTCATCCACTGTACTCAGTGGTACTAACAACCCAGCTCCAAAAAAGAGTACAGGCAATGCCAATTACATAGCCCTGGACTTTTAGCCTGTCTCCCAGAGCCCTCACCACAAGCCATCCACATCATCTGTCACACTGGATGAGAAAGGAGGATATGTCCAAGTAGATAAAGAAAAGACCCAGGCCCTACAAAAGACCATACAGGAATGGACAAAGATGCGACAGTCCTCAAGACCCTCCAAAGATGCCAAGCTACGTTAAGGATGGCCATCCCCTGACACCTTCTCTCCTTTGTGACTTTTGTTCAAAAGATGTATGTATGCCCTGTATGTATGGTGTGGCCACACATGTGTTTATGAAGTGTGATCGTAAATGTGTGACTGTTAACAAAAGAATGCCATTGTGTTGTCTTTAAATAGTTAGTTGCTTGGGAAAGAGCAACAGTTGTTAAAGTACAGGTTACTTGGAGTAGAAGGAAAATGTCTGCTTTTATTTCCATGGAAGGTGAAGGGCTGTGGATTCGTTTCATACTGGTATGGTTTCATGGGGCAGGACCTCATGAATCAGTGGCCCAGATGATCTGAATATTTGTTTTTCATTTAAATTTGGTCAGTTAGGAATGGCAGTGGTCACAGTCAATGACGTTTTAAAAGAAAAAGGAGGAATATGATATAGAAATGATACTTTGTATTGGAATGGATCTTCATTTGTTGATAATTTTTATTGGAATGGATCTTCATTTGTTGACACTAGTTAGGTTTTCTAGATATATAGATATTCTTCATATCATTCAAAGAAATGGTTTAGGGTTTTTCTTGACAGTGATACACAACTGCTCCTGGAACACCAATTATAACTGAGAGGAAGAGGGGCATCCAAGAAACTCGTTATAGAGTTTGACTTTGACATGGCAAGACCAGCCATTTGGGCAAAAAGCTACTCTTGTCTAAACTGTTTCCAGTGCAGGACAGTTTAGAATTTCCGGCTTTGCTGAGAAGTCTGCCAGACACATTATGGCCTGTCTAGGAAGCAAGGTGTCTCTGTTTGTTCTAGAGTTTATCTATTATCCTTCTATGATCTTTGATGGAGTTGAAGATAGATAGTTATAGTAACACACAAAGATAGAATGATTAAAATCTTATAGTTCTTACTTGATAACTGTTTTGTTATATATAAAGAAGGGGGAGATGTTGGAACCCAGACCCCATGGGGTCTCTTAAGATTTGTTTTCCAGCATAACCACAGGTACCTCCTGTTTTCCTGACCTCACCCCCCTGGGATCAATATCCTTTTGTGAACCCTTTGACCTGGGGTTTTTGTAAGTTTGTATATAAGGCTGCTCCACAATAAAGGTGGGAGACATTCTCTCAGAAAAGGACCAGGAGTCTTGTGGTTCATCCATATTTCCAGGCTTTTGCCCAATAGTCTGACTTAGTGGCCAAGAGCAGCCACAAGGATACACCTGTAAATCTACAACCAAAAAGAAAAAGAGCAACACAAGCCAGTCCTGTGCCCCATTCTTCCCACTCAGCTCTATCAGTTGGCCTTGCCGACGACTTCTAAGTGGACACACAGACAAGTTCTGAGCTGGGAATTTATTGAGTGCTGTTATTGGGCTCCAGGCTGCTGCTGTTCATGGCCCTTTCTCCCTTGAGAAACCCAGAGGGCACTTCCCACTTGAGGGGTATAGCCTTACAAGATCCTCTGGCTAGGTCCACCTGCTTGGTTAAGGAGCTCACAAACAAATAAATAATAAATAAATGTGTATACATGAGAAAGAATGTGTGTATACATATATGTGAGATACATACATATATATATATATAAATATGTGTGTGTACATATATATATGTACACACATATATACATATATATATATATATAATATATATATATATATATATATATTATATGGGCAGAGCCTATTGGCACAGTTATTCCACAAAATCCCTCAGAAGGAGAGACACGGGGAACCAGACACAGGAAATCAAGGCCTGTCTACTGTCCAAAACCAGGTTTAGCCTATCCACCTAAAGCTTCATGCTGAGACCTTTATTTTTATTTTATTTTGTTTATTGGATTTTCGAGACAGGGTTTCTCTGTGACTTCGTAGGATGTCGTGAAACTAGCTCTTGTAGACCAGGCTGGTCTTGAACTTACAGAGATCCACCTGCCTCTGGGCTTTCCACGGTGAGACTGGTCATGAGTGTCACCTGGCTTACCTTACACAGCGAGACCCCTTGTCAAAATGAAATGGAACATTATAGCTACTGCCTAGCATTCAGATAGCTGTGGGTTTCCAGATTCTCTCCCAGAAGTGGTGGTGAGGATCTGTGCTGTTCAGACACGGTCTGAACAAAAATGTGTTTGGTTTTTCAAATGCTGGAGTCATGAGGGACAAGAGCTCAGCCAGGGACACTCAGCCTTGGAGGCAATGTCTACTGTCAGGACCCAAGAGTGCTGTCCCAAATCAATTGCTTGGCTCAGGGAGGCCTTCCAGGAACACGGAGATGCCCATCCCCTGCTGTCACTTCAGGACACTCCCAAAACAGTGCAGTTTCTGAGTCACTAGGCAGCTTTGGGGCCTGGGTACAGATCTCTATGATGGGGTACACACAAGGGCTAGCTGTCATTCCTAAGGACCATTCTCAACAGAAGCCGGGGATGGAACCAGGATTCCTAGCCGGGCTGCAGTGTTCTCTTAGCAAAGGCTACAAGGTGCAGGGACTCTGGGGAAATCGTGTTTAGACCTCCCAGAGTGTTCTCCTGCACGAGGTGGTTTCTGCTTTGATCCCGTTCTATCCATGGTGGAACTGGACTGTGGAGTCCTGAGAACCTGGGCCGTGCTGCGTCCTGACAGTGCAGGGGCTCTGGGGTGTTTGTTTGAGGGACCTGTACCTCTTGTAAAAGGTCTAGGCTGCCTGTGCTCTGCTTGAGAAGAAGCCTGGATCAGGCTGTGATTTCATGCTGAGAGGGGGATTTTGTTGGTTTTGGGAAACAACTCTGAGCTTGGACTTCAGAATCTGAAGCAAAATGCCAGTCTTCATGATCACCGACATCTTTTTCATTTCTCATTGCTGGTTCTTTTTGTGTTTTGTTTTGTTTTTCCAGAATGGGTTTCTCTGTAACTTTGGAACCTGTCCTGGAACTAGCTCTTGTAGACTAGGCTGGTCTTGAACTCACCGAGATCTGCTTGCCTCTGCCTCCCTCCCGAGTGCTGAGATTAAAGGTGTGCACAACCAATGTCTGGCCATTATTTTTATTTATATCACACATGAATTTCTTATGTTCATGCTGGCCTCAAAGCAGGTCTAAAACCCCAGGTTCAGGTATAAATTCATGATTCTCCCTCCTGGAGACAAGACCAAATCTGTACATCCCCAAAGGGGATCTCTACCTGTCCTGAGGTCTGGATACCCAGGTATCAATCAGGCCACCATCCTTCCCTTCCCAGGAAGATGGTTTTCCAACTCTGCCTGGCTGCCACTTTGCAACAGGCACTGCTGTCCATCAACTGTATACAATCATGGTTTCTACAGCATGACAAAGAGGACAATGACCACTAGAATCTTCAGTGGATATCCTTTGCATGTAGCTCTGCTGGCCTGTAGTAACTCAAAGTCACCCTCCAGCCTCTGCTTCTCAAGGAACTATCATGCATATACACACACACACACACACACACACACACACACACACACACACACACACACAAATTCTCACACACAAAATAAAAATTTTGAGGTTGAAGCTAAGTTGATGGGATGCTTTGCTTGGTTGGATTCAGCATAGAATAGACAAGGCATAGTGGCCAAGGCCAGACTGGGAAAGTAGAGACAGGAGAAGGATTCAAGATTATCCTCAGCTACATAGAGAATCCAAGGCTGGCTTAGCCTAGAGAGACCCAGTCTCCAAATAAATAAAGGAAGAGAAAATATAAAAAGGAATCCAGTATTCTAGACCCTAAAACCTATATCCTTGATGCTGTTGTTATTCATTGAGATGGGGGCTCTCTGTGTAGTCCTGGCCCCAAACTCAAGAGATCCACATACCTCTTTCTCCTCAGTACTGGGAATAAAGGTATTGCTAGTATAAGGGCCAAATCAGTATCTTTGTCTGCTTCCCCAAATGGAAGATCTAGCTGCTTGCTGGCAAGGTTTACTTCTTCCATAAACAATAGACCAAAACTGCATTGAAAGATGACTGGAAGCTGGGCAGTGATGGTGCATACCTTTAATCCCAGCACTCTGGAGGCAGAGACAGGCAGATTTCTGTGAGTTCCAGCCAGGACAGGCTCTAAAACCCCACAGAAACCCCATATTGGAAAACAAACAAACAAACAAACAAAAGAAGACTGAGAATGGAATTTATTATTGTAGACCCCAGGACCTTGAACTAACAGTGATCCTTCCCCCACCCCCAGCCTCAGCCTCACCAAGTGCTACAAAAAAGGAACCACCCTACCAAGACACTAGCCATTTAAAAACAATGAAACAAATTCACTTCCTCCTCTAGAAGAGGGGGCAAGGAAGCCTGTGAAGGTCATTGTGTCCCAGGGAAGCTCAGCATGGAGCACTCAGGGTGGGGATTGGGTAAGGATGGCGCCAGGTGGGGGAGGAATACCAGAGCCTCCCCTCCAGGGGGGCAATGACCCCTCAGACTATATAAGAACCAGAGCCTTTCCCTCTCCCAACAGTTTCTACTCTACCCATCCAGATCCTGCTGTTGCTGCCTGTGATTCAAGTCCAGGTTTTATCAGCAAGAAAGGTAATGTTTTTTTCATTTCTGAGATTTGCAGTCTAGGTCCTTGGCTTTGAGAGGCAGGTGTGTATCCCTGACATGGATATCTTCCCTCAGTTTTTGGAGGAGACACATTTATTTTAGGTAACATGGTTCAGGCTAAGTAACTCGAATCTGCCTTCCTCCAGACCACCAAGGCCTGCTTTAGTAGTTTGGGTTTCTCTATAGTTTGGATCCTGTACTGGAAAGTGCTCTGTAGACCATGCTGGCCTCAAACTCACAGGTCTGCCCCTGCTGAACCTGCCCAGTGCTGAGATTAAAGGCGTTAGCCAGCACTAGGTTGCTTGCTTTTTTTTTAATTTAAAAACTAGAATTTTAAATCAGATGGCCGCGCATTCCACCACCTGTTCGCTCAGCCAGCTGGGTTTCCGTCCCACACCACAGGAGGCAGCGGCCTGCAGGCAGATCTAGATTAGTGTCAACAAGGTAGGAATTTAGAGGAGTGTGTGTGCATGGGGGGAGGCTATGAATGTTACAAAGCATGGGGTGGTAGTCACTTGCTTGAAGGAGTTCCAGAGGATCCCAGGCAATTGCATTTGTTGGAGAAGCTGAATTACCAAAAGTTTCGGAACCTGATACTAACCCGAATTCCCGATTTCATACATCATTCAGGTTTTTGGCGCAGAGGATTCTGCTGCTTTCTGGACATGTCAACCTGTGGTACTCAAATAATGGCAGCACTTTTTGTTGTGGAACAAAGTGCCGCCAGATTTTGAGCATTACCGGCTGACAAAGGGGCGATTTTCCCAGTTCTTAGTGACTCCTGTAGCATTCATCTAGTGTGAGTCACTATGTGGACTTAAGCTACAATGGGTCCCTTGATATCACGTGTCTTGGTTAACTGCAGTGTCCTGGGAGCTGGGACACCATGGGCATGGAGGGGAGAATGTTGAGTGGGAAGGAAGAACTCAGGACATCCTGCACAGTAGTCAGGAACTGAAACAGTGTTGGAGAGGACCTGGGGCGTCGAGGTACCCCCAGACTCGAGGGGAAAACCCACATAGTGTTCATCATGGTGGTTGCCCTCTCTGAGGCAGAACTAGAAAGTGCTTCCACTTTGTGACTCGCTGTGTGGGGCAAGTATCCCACTTGAGCAGAGTAGAAGCATTTGGGCACAGGCACTGAGCTGAGGCATTTGGGCTGCTGCTCCACCGTGTAAATACAGGAAGCAGTTCGGGTGTGTTGGGAATATTGTTCATGTATGTGGCCTGGACCTTAACCGAGCATGGAAGTGGTGAGAGTTAAGCTACAATAGTCACTTTTTGAAACAGGACTTTTATCCAGGCATTTTTTTATCTTTTACAATAGGTTCAAGGTTACCCCTGGAGGTAAGAAGACCAGTTTAGGGCACATGTCTCAGGGTTTTGGGATGAGAGGAATATTTCAACCCCTGTTTGAACTGATGCAATGTGAATTTTTTCAGGTTTGTGAGTCTCTCTGGACCATGTCAGCTTGTGGTACTCAAAATGTGGGGGCACTTTGTGTTCTGGAATAATGTGCTACCATGTTTTGAGGGTTACCGGTTGATAAAGAGCCATTTCCCCAGTTCTTAGTGGCTTATCCAGGATTTTTCAAGTGTGGGACAATTTTTTTTGTGGGGAAGTTAAGTTTCTAGACAGGGTTTCTGTGTGACTTTGTAAGCTGTCGTGGAACTGGCTCTTGTAGACCAGGCTGATCAGGAATTCAGAGATCCGCCTGCCTCTACCTCCAAGTGCTGGGATTAAAGGATAGCACCACCAACGCCTGGAGTGTGGGGCATTCTTTGGACTTGAGCTACAATGTGTTCCTTGGTAGCATATGTCTGGGATAGCTGTAGTGTCCTGGGAGATGGGACTCCAGGCATGGTGGGGAGAAGGTTGAGTGGGAAAGTTAGGGAAGAAAGGCCTCCCTTTCACAGTAGCCAGTAAGTGAAGTGTCCAGGGAGGGGAAATGCCAGTCCACAAGCACCCAGGCTGGAGGGGACAACCCACATAGTGGTCATCAAAGTGGTTACCCTCTCAGAAGCAGAACTAGAAAGTGCTTCCACTTTGTGCCTTATTATGTGGGGCCAGCATCGCAGTTGAGCCCATTGAAAGCATTTGTGCACAGGCACTCAGCTCAGGCTTGAGTGTAAAGGAGAGCTGCACTCCTAAAATCTATGTATTGGGGTAAAAATAATTTTCTTAAAACTCTGTGTTAATAAAGCATCTGATATCCAAATATCCCATATTAATACATGGGCAAAATCCTTAATTGGATGTGCAGGTCCTGTAGGACCCTCAACCTGTGATACCCAACCTGGGGGCTCTTTTGTTTTCCTGGAAGAAAAGTTCTGCCAGGGTTTGAGTGTTACTGATTGAGAAAAGGATTTCACAAAGACTGACAACTTAAAAGCCAGGTTCTGTTTTTCAAACCTGGCAGATGGGTACCTGATAGGAATGAATGTATGTCAGGGTAATACAGGTGCTGCCATCTGGAGGCTCAGCTCATTGGCTGCCCTCAAAGTGGAGGCCCTCTTCAAGGCTAGCCCATCAACTGCATCCATTCTTGTGTGTTTGGACCACGTGCCTGGAAACAACATAGGAGCATGGAGATTCCATTATCTGGGGACTGGAGGTGAATTCCTTTCCAGTGGATACTTCACTGATGAAGGTAGCTGTAATGCTTCACATAAATAAGATCCCTACCCTGGTAAACAGTTGTAAAGCAGGGTGGGGGTGGGAAGACCCAACTGGGCAGGACCTGACATATATTTTTTCCCCACTTTGGTTTTTCTTTTTTCTTTTTTCTTTTTTTTTGAGACAGGGTTTCTCTGTGGCTTTGGAGGCTGTACTGGAACTACCTCTTATAGACCAGGCTGGCCTTGAACTCACAGATCTACCTTCCTCTGGGATTAAAGGTGTGTGCCATCACATCCCAAACGGTTTTTCTTTTCTTTTTTTTCTTTTTGAGACAAGGTTTCTCCATGTTCTATGAAGGTTGTCCTAGAACTCACTTTTTTGTTCTGAGATATGCATTTTTTCCTGAGTAACCAGCCTGACTGTCTTGGAACTCACTCTGTAGACCAAGCTAGCCTGGAACTCAGATCCACATTCCTCTGCATCCTGATTCCTGTGATTAAAGGTGTGCTCCACCTAAGCCTGTTTTTTTCCATCTTTTCGATTTTCAAAACAGGGTTTTTCTGTAGCTTTGACCCACCTACTTCTGCCACCACCATGCTGAAACCTTTAACACTTTATTTTTTTTATTTTTAGGTTTTTGAGACAGGGTTTCTCTGTGGCATTGGCGGCTATCCTGGAACTGGCTCTTGTAGACCAGGCTGGTCTCAAACTCACAGAGATCCACCTGCCTCTGCCTCCCAAGTGCTGGGATTAAAGGCATGTGCTAGCAATGCCCTGCACTACCTTTTATACTTTAAATTGCTAGTGTTAATAGATCCATTACGAAACGATGGGGTACAAAATCCAAATCTGTTGCATTTTGAGTATAAGGCCAGCCTGGTGGACAGCCAGAGAAGGGACACTGATATGCCTATACATAACTTGGCTTGTCAGTGGGGGAGGGTGGTGTGTAGACCAGTGTAGGCTTCCCCCCTTTAACCCCACAGTGCTGGGATTAAAAGGTGTCAACCATGCTTGGTGTTAACTTTAACTTGTTTCTGTTTTTCAGGCCTTACACAATAACTGAGATTCCTAACAGCTTTTCTACAGGTTACTTGAACGGCACCGTTCAGATCTCAACCTGCTCCACTCAAACTCTGGGGCACTTTTTGTTCCTTGGAAGAAGTGCTGCCAAGGTTTTGAGGGCAGCCGATTGAGAGAACGCTGCAGCTGGGCAAGGTGGTGGTTGCTGTCCATGGGGTGGCACTCAAATGTCAGGAGCGCTCTTCTCATTTCTAAAGTGGAAAGTGTTTCCACATTTGGGTGTTGTCTGTGGGTACCATTCCCGCCTGCGCTGTGGATAGCGGCTCATCTTAAGAGATTTACTGTTTGCTGTGCACGGTGAAGGTTGCAGGGAAGTAAATGATGGGGAAGTAGGTGGGGAGGATTGAATTTGTCACCTCAAGTTCCCTTAACCCGCTGAGCTATCTTCCCCAGGCCCATTTAACACGCTTTATACCCTTCTTAATGTTGCAGGCCGATCTGGATCCATCTTGTGAGGTCCCAGATAGCCATACTCAAAATGGAGCCACTCTCCAGGCCTTGTGAAGGGGAAAGTGACCCCATTTTGGGTGTTGCTGTGTGGAGAAGGCATCGTGGAACTTCTGTGCACCGGCAATTGCTCACTTGGGGACACTCAAATGTGGCGCACTCTTCTGGATGGAGTAGAAAGTGCTACACTATTTGAGTGTCCCCTGGGAGCACCTGAAAAGTCTTCTGTTCCTGTTCTAGATCTTAGTGTTCACTCACTGTCCAGACACTAATTGGTGAGAGCTAATGCCAATTCTAGCTACAGTGGGAACCCCAGGCTTCTTGGGGGTTTGAGTGAGGACACGTGAGACATGGTACTGGTCATTCTCACCCAAGAGTTTTGCATTGGAATTGTTAGTGTATGTTGTCTGCAGCATGACCATGCAGTATCGTCCTCTGCATGTGGGGGCTGAGTATTGAACCAGGATCATATTAGACTGAACCACCTCTCTCCCTAACCCCATTGTTAGCTTTTAATGTCTAAAGTCATTTTGAATCCTCGTGTTCAGTTGGCATATTTGGTCTTCTCCATTAAAGATCAATAAAGTCTTGTTCTCTTGGCACTTAAATCTTCAGTTTTATGTTAACTTTATGTGGCAGGTTGGGAATGACTTAGGTTACTTCCATATGCTTTCTAGGGATGGGACTCCAGACATAAGGCTGGTTTCCAAGCATAGCCTGCTAGGTCATGTCAAGGGTCCAGTTGGAGGCAGGACTTGATAATTAGCCACGAATGACTTGAGTTTGTCTAATTGTAGACTGACAGCTTCCATTAGCAGGTACTGAGCTTGGATGCTATGCAGTTCCATGTGGTCCCAGGCTGACCTTCCATTCATGCCAATTTCCGTCAGGGAATCTCCAGGCTCCACCCTCCAGTTTTCCTGGAGTCTACTGTTATTGGCTTCCTCACTCCTCACAGGAGGAGCTAACTATATACCGCTGCATTTTGTTTCTCACCGGAAGGGCCAGTTTTCTTTGCAGCCCTGTAAGGATGTAGGCAGAGCTTGCCAGAACAGTAGGTGTGGAGGGGTGCTCATCTTTAGGTCTGTAAATCACGACACTAAACAGTGAATTCTCTGGGGTTATGGATGGCGGATGCTTCTGCAGAGGAAGAATGGGAGGTTGTAGCTAATGAATAAGGCCCTTAAAGAAACAGATACACTCCAATCCACTTTTGACATACTGATTTAACAGACTGAGTTTCAACTCTAGGTATTGAAGCACTTTTGGAGAAAGGGAATTTGTGCAGAGAAAAAGAGGGAATCCCATCTTTTTTCTGGGATTAGAGCATATGCTACTAGGCCAAGTGTTTTTGTAGGTGATGTTCTAAAATCCCAATAAATTGGCCAGACTGGACTGTCTAACTGCTACCTGTAAGGGTGCCACAATATCTGGCCACATTTTTATATTTGTGACTGCCTACCTTTGGACCCATCCTTACTCCCGTGTGTCATAGGTCACCTCCCCACCATGTTGGTTCCTGTGATGCTTCTCTGGTCCTCATGCTTGGTGGCAGGCTCCTTTACAAGTTTCAGCCCTTTACCATATTAACATGCAGGAGCTGGCATGATTATAAGTTGTCCTGTGGGGACTGGAGTTCAAACCCCATATCACTCTAAGCTGTCCACAAAGGCAATTGATTTTAGCCTGGGACTCCCTGTTGCTCTATCTGCACAGCTGGACATAATTGTTGCCAATCACTGGGCATGCAATTCAAGGCCACAAAGAATTAAAAAATGGTCAGAGTAATAAAAGGTACATGAGGCCTGTAAGCCATAACTGCCTCTTTCAGGTGTTTAATATCCTTATAATTAAGAGGGGAATGCACCCTCTGATTTTGGCCTTGGGGAACACTATCTCTATGATTGGGAACATCACTGGGCCATTCTGCTTTTCAGGAAAGGCCAAAGGAAAACAGAGAGTGCTAGAATTTCGAGCAGGAGGATGAGACTCAAGGGAACATTTTTTTAGCATATGTTTTAATTTAATGTATGTTTCCGGTTCTTCACTTTCCTTAGTCTAATCCCCTGAATATGAGGGAGAGGGCCCAAAGGAAGTGTCATTAGAAGCTTGAAGTGACCTAACAGGTTCTGAGCCTCTGCTAAGGCAGCCTTGGCTTCCTCAACCTGCTTTTTCACTTCCACAGTATTACTAAGAGGTGCTTCTTTGACAAGAGGGCACAGAGAAAAAGTAACAGTTGGTATGGCATTTGGCCCATCTCTGTGTAATGTCCTTTGCAGGTCTATCCTCACCTGCTCCCCATCAACAATACTAAGGTCACCAGAGATTAAAAACCATTGGTTGACCTCATGTACAGTTTTTAAAACGTCTGTTACTGTCTTGTACTTAATACTGGTGCCCTGCTTATTGGACAATTGTGCCAATTGGTTCCCCATAAGAGAGTAAGAACTAGCTGCACCCATCTTCAATACACCAGTTCCTTACCTTAATGCTGGCAAGCCTTCCCGGGTGATCCTTCAGTGTCTCCCCTTCTTTTTCAAATCTCACTAGGACCTCCGATTGTCATAAAGGCCAGGACTACAACCTTCTCATGCGGTCCAGCAAGGGAATCTGAGGATAAAATAAAGACAACACTGCTGGTCACTCTTGCAAGGAGAAGGCTTTTTATTTCAAAGTGGAGTAGGCTTATATACCAACAGCAGCCACAGTGTAAATTTACTCAGATCAAGGTCCATGCCCCCAATCCTGCCTCAATGCATGGATAATTTGCATTCTTGCATAGAAGCCTAGGTGGAAGGAGGGAACTAGGTAGTAAACACCTAGTTTGAGACAGACAGTGGATCCTAAGAGCACTGTGGGTCACCCTTAGTTACTAGAAGAACAGCAGACCCCCCAAAATGTCCCCAACAGGATTTCTCTGTGTAGCCCTAGCTATCATGGATCTAACTCTCTAAACCAGCCTGGACTCGAACTCAAGGACATCTTCCTGCCTCTGCCTCCCTACTGGGGTGTTTAAAGTCTTGTGCCACCACCGCCCAGCTAAAATGTTATGTAATTTATATTTCATGAGCCTTGGTGTTTTGCCTGAATGTATGTCTGTGTGAGGGTAATGGGTCCCTTGGAACTAGAGTTGCAGATGGTTGTGCATAGTTATTTTATCTAGAGGGACTGGAGCAATGGCTCAGAGGTTAAAAGCACTGGCTGTTCTTCAGGGTTCCTGAGTTCAATTCCCAGCAACCACATGGTGGCTCACAGCCATCTGTAATGTGTTCCAGTGACCTGTCCTATGATGCAGGGCAGGCACATATGCAGGAAGAATGCTATACACAGAATAAATAAACAAATCTTTTTTTTAAAAAAAAAATCCCATCTACCTTGTGCCTCTGGGCTTTTACCTTTCTCTATTCTCTATCTCTTTCTTTCCTTCTTACTCTGTTGGCGGCTGTTTGGCTGCCCCCTGGTGTTCTCTTTCCTCCTTTCCTCCTCCTTCCCTTTTCCTCTCTCTCTTCTTCTATTTACTCTCTCTGCCCACCAGCCCTGTCTGTCCCTCTCTCCTGCCTAGCTATTGACAGTTCAGCTCTTTATTAGACCAGTCAGGTGTGTTGGGCTGACAAAGAAACACAGCTTCACAGGGTTAAACAAATGCAACATAAAAAATGTAACACATCTTCAACTAATATCCCATAACAGCTGTGAGCTGCCACGTGAGTATTGGGAATTGACCCTGGGTCCTCTGCAAGAGGTTCCCATGCTCTTAATAGTTGAACCGTCTCTCCAACCCAATAAAATAATAATTTTAAAATTTAGAAAAAAGAGGCCAGGTGTTGGTGGTGCACGCCTTTAGTCCCAGCACTCAGGAGGCAGAGGCTGGCTGATCTCTACAAGTTCGAGCCCAGCCTGGTGTACACAGAGAAAGAGAGAGAGAGAGAGAGAGAGAGAGAGAGAGAGAGAGTAGGGGTCAAATAGGTGGCGGTGCAGCAGATAAAGGCACTGGCTACCAAGGCTGGTGACAAAGTGCAACCCCCTAAGGAAGTTCAACCATTAATTACTAAGGAAGGAAGAACATGATCACCACAATTAGAACCACAACTGCTAGGACCAAAGGCTTGAGACATATTCCAGTGTTGTTTGTTTTAGAGAATTAAAAGTGTTACTAGAAAGTACATGTAGGGGCTCCTGAGATGGTTCCTCAGGTAAACGTACCTGAAAATCTGAGTTTAGTGCCTGGGGCCCACACTGTGAAAGGAGAGACTCTTGCAAGCTGTCCTGGAACAATGACCACTATGGGCTCCTGCATTAATTAGAAAAGACCCACAGGGGCTGGAGGGATGCTCCGTGCTGAGGATGCTGTGCATGTATAGCCCACAAAATGTTTTTGAGACAGGGTCTCATTGTGTGTCTCTAACTAACCTGGAATTTGATATGTAGACCAGGCTGGCCTCCAACTCACAGAGATCTGCCTGCCTCTGCCTCCTCAGTGCCAGGATTAAAGGCAAGTGCCAGCATGCCTACCTCACATAAGATAATTTTTTTGTTTTTGTTTTTTCGAGACAGGGTTTCTTGCTTTGGAGCCTATCCTCGCACTTGCTCTGGAGACCAGGCTGGCCTCAAACTCACAGAGATCTGCCTGCCTTTGCCTTCCGAGTGCTGGTATTAAAGGCGTGCGCCACCAACTCCAGGCCACAAAATAATTTTTAAGTGCAATTTGAAAATCCTGTATATATTTATGTAATCAAATACGTGTAATATAATATTGGCATCTTGGACTGGTGTTTTTTTGTTTGTCCGTTTGTTTTTTAGATAGGGTTTCCCTGTGTAGTCCTGGATGTTCTGGAATTCACTCTGTATAACAGGATGGCCTTGAGCGCAGAGATCTGCTTGCCTCTGTCTGCTGAGTGCTGGGATCAAAGGTGTGTACCACCATCGCCAGGCCTTGAATAATTTGTTGCTTTTGTGATCTACTTGCTTTCTTTGGTGTGTGTGTGTGTGCTAGGAATCAAACCCAGGACCTTGCACACAACAGGCAAGAGCCCTACTACTGAGCTACACCTACAGCCCCTGGCTTTTTGAGCCAAAGCCTCACTATACACCCAGACAAGTCTAATGGAACATCCTCCTGCCTCTGTCTACCATGTGCTGGTGGGTGTCACAGGTGTGTACCACACAGCTTCCTGAGAACACTGAACTCTGGAGACAGGGGCAGAGGATAGATTCCATGTCCCCAGGAAATCCCCACATAATACTTACCGGCTGGCTTTTACACAGGCTGAAAATCTGCCACCTCAGCCAGGCTGCCTGTGAAGATCTGGCCTCCAACCTCTGCCTGAACCAGACCCTGACTGAGGTGGACCCTGGCCTGAAAGACCTTGTTGATCCCAGGGTGCTTCTGCTGAGTGAGAGCCTCAGGCACCCTGACTGCAAACTGCAGACCCTCTGGTGAGTGGAGTTCCTGATTCAGCATGCTTGCCCTGTCTTCTCTGTCCATGGCGGCTGTGGGCCCACACATTTCCTCACCAGCTCTAGCTACAGAATCTTGCTGTCAAGTTTTCCTGCCACAGGGTCTTTACTCACACATCACTGAAACCACTGAAACGGCTCTTCTCTTCTGCTGTACATTTAGTTTCCAGGGGAGGTGCTGGAGAGATGGCTCAGGGGTTGAGAGCACTGGCTGCTTTTCCAGAGGTCCTGAGTTCAATTCCCAGTGACCATATGATGGCTCACAACCATTTATAATGAGATCGTGCGCCCTCTTCTGGCCTGCAGGCATACATGCCAGCAGAACACTGTATACATACATACAAACACATATACATACACACACACACACACACACACACACACACACACACACACGTATATATATTTGTTTTTCCTGGTGGAGATTGGTTAATCTTTCAGGTATCAGAACAAATACCACTGACCAAATTGTACCCTCTGTTCTACTTGGCTTTCTGTTACTGTGATAAACAGCATGACCAAAGGCGACTTCGGGAAGCAAGAGTTTATTTTATCCTACAGGTTATATAGCTCTTCACTGAGGGAAACCAAGGCAGAAGCCTGAAGCAGAAAAGAAACCATAGAAATTTGCTGCATACTGGCTGGTTCCCTGTGGCTTGCTCTGCTAGCTGCTTTTATACAACCCAGCCCTACTGGCCCAGGGATATATTACCCACAATGGGCTCCTGCAACAATTAACCATCAAGGTTTCTCTGTGTAACAGTCCTGGATGTCCTGGAACTTGCTCTGTAGACCAGGCTTGCCTTGATCTCAGAGCTATCCCCCTGCCTCTGCCTCCTGAGTGCTGGTGTTAAATGTGGGCACCACCACAGCCCAACCCTTTTATTCTTTTTTTTAAATTACAAATTTGACAGATGTGGATTTCTGCCTGCATGCATTCTTTTGACCAAGCTCTTGCCTGGTACCCACAGAGTCCAGAAGACAAGATTAGATTGATTAGGACTGGAGTTACAGCCAATTGTGAGCTGCCTGTCCCTTGCCTTCTGTCTTGCCTTCCTCTCTGCCTTCTCCCGTTGTCTCTCTCAAAGGTGGGCAAGGCCATACCCCTGCACCCAGCATATGAATTTGGCATGTAAGCCCAGACCTGGTGACCTAACCAAAAGGCATGGGATAAACTCACCTTGGCCATCCCTTCCTCTAGGTTGGGAATTTGCCAGCTGGGCTTAGACGCATGCAGATGGATTGCCCGTGTGCTCCAACTCAACTCTTGCCTCTGAAAACTGGACCTGAGATTCAACAACTTGGGAGACAGAGGACTGTGGCTGCTGGGGGAAGGCCTGAGGCAACCGTCCTGCAGACTCCAGAAGCTGTGGTGAGTGTTTTGCTTAGCAGGAGGGCAACAGGAGTAGCGTGGGGATGCTAATAGAGTCATGAACCACTACACACTGGCTGCTTAAGTAGAAATTTTGAGGCCAGCCTCAGCTTTATAGCTACTATTAGGCCAGTGGGTTATGGGAGATGCTACTTCAAAAAACGGAAGAGAAAACAATGATGGCTATTTTCATTTTAAAAGCAGGAAAAACAAACATAACTGAGCCAGGGAGTGATGGCTGGAGCCTTTAATCACAGCACTACACAGGCAGAGGCAGGAGGATCTCTGTGAGTTCCATGCCAGCCTGGTCTACACAGCAAGCTTCAGGACAGGCAACAAAAGTTACAAGGAGAAACCCTGTCTCAAAAAAACAAAAAAGAAAATGTGGTATCTTAAGTTCCTGCTCCTGAAACCATGCTAAACACTTGCTGCCATAACTCCGCATATAAGTGGAGATAAGAAAAGAATCTCCCATCCTACAAAAAACAACCATCCATTACACACACACACACACACACACACACACACACACACACACACACACACGACAAACCTTGGGGGTGTTTAGAATCTGCTTGGGGAATAAGCATTTATTAATTTGGGCATTTCCTTTTCATCTATGGGTATGTGCATCTGGGCATGCAGTGTGCACAGAGGCCAGAAGATGGCATCATATGCCCAGCAGTATCCACGTACAGGATGTTGTGAACCAACTAAACCAAACTAGTCTCCCCTAGAAGAGCAGTCTTAACTACTGAGCCATCTCTCCAGCTCTTGCTATTGGGATATTAGGTTTCTGTTATCTGTTACTATACAGGCTATAATCTCAGACTCACCCTGCTTTACAACAGTGCTGCTCAGTTTAACTTTACTTCCTGTTCTTTTGCTTTATTTTTCCTCAAGGAAGGGTTTCTCTGTGGCTTTGGAGGCTGTCCTGGAACTAGCTCTTGTAGACCAGGCTGGTCTCCAACTCACAGCGATCTTCCTGCCTCTGCCTCCTGAGTGCTGGGATTAAAAAGACGTGGGCCACCACTGCTCGACTTTTGATTTATTTTTATAAATATTAATTTATTATGTACACAGTATTCTGCCTGCATATATGTCTGCCAACCAGAAGAGGGCACCAAATCTTTTTATAGATGGTTGTGAGGCACTCTGTGGTGATTGGGAATTGAGCTCAGGACCTCTGGAAGAGCAGCCAGTGCTACAACCTCTGAGCCCTCTCTTGTTCTTTTAAATGAAACCAGTATCATCTGTCATCTGGGAGTTCTGAGTCTGTTATTTACCCACTGGACATGATTTCCACACCATTCTATCTGCATCTGTAAAGGAGAATACAACTAGGAGTATCATGTGGTTTTTATTTATTAATGTCTAAAGACACTCAAGATTGGAAATAAGGAGCCCAGATTGGTTGGGAACATGCTTGGTGCCACCCCATGGAAGACAGAGGCAGGTAGATCTCTAAGAATTCCAGTCCAGCCAAGGCTGCTGCCAACACCACTCGGCCCAAGTCACCTACTCTTATCCAGTCCCGAACAGCTAAGGCACATACCACCCACTTGCTGCTGTTTCCTTTAAAAAGCCATAACGACTGAGGCATGCATTTGCATCAGTGAGTCAGCTACTTCGTGGTCTCTTTTTGAGATATCACGAACATGGTATAACAATTCCATGCCAGCCAAGGCAGCAGAGCGACCCTGTCTTCAAAAAGCAACCTGAAGATTGGGAGTAAGGAGGCTGGAGAGGGGAGGACACGTGCTGCTCTTGCAAATGTCCCAGTTTCCAGATTCCACTCTGCAGCTCACAACCTGTTCCAGGGGATCCAACTCCAGTTATAGGAGATTGAATCATCCATGATGATCACCATTGGAACTGCAATATGAGGTTCAGTCATGCATGTGTGCAAAATACTCATCCTAAAACAAAATTAAAGGGCTGGAGTGCTGGCTTAGCAGGTTAAAGCATCTACTGCCAAGCTTGATGACAGGCTTCACCATCAGAACCCTGGTAGGTGGAAAGGAAAACATCTACAGGTTGATCTTGGGTCTCCAAAGAACACCATAGGGAACTGTATTAAGAGCAAAAGCACAAACAAAACCACTAGCTGGATCCCAGCTTCACAGGAAGCTGAAGTAAGAGAATCCCAGGTTCATGGCCAGCCTAGGAAACTTAGTGAGGCCCTACCTGAAAATGTGTGCTAGGAGGATGGTTTGACAGTAGTGTCTGCTTTCTTAGCATCCCCAGAGCTGTAAGTTCCAACACTGAAAATAAATGTTTAATATTTTGCATTTACCTGTGTTTCTGAATTGCACAGTTGTCATAATCAATCCATGTTAGGCTTCAGTGGGATCCAGCCAACTTGCCAGGTTTATACCTGAGGGGGAGAATAGATTGAGAAATGGCAGGTAAAGACCCATAAGAAAAAGAGACACAGGATTGAGTCAAGAGGGCAATCCAGTGCGTGAATACTGGACTTACCAAGTTTATTCTTCAGCATTCATAAGTACCCCAACCAAAAGGGGAACATGGCAAAAGACTTCTTTATCATGTATAAGGAACAAACACACTTTCTACCTTAATCCACCAAACATTTGATAACCACACCTGAGACTCAACTTCTTGTGGGCCTTGAGGGTAAAGAGTAACCACACCTCAGACCAATTCTGTAGTTATTTAGGTAAGACATTCAAAACTAAGATCAAACATCCTATAGTAGCCATGTCTTAGACCTTATGACTTTAACCTTGGAAGACTAAGGACAGTTTTGAACTCTCTGACCTTGAGTCAAGATGAAGCAAAGCCATGTCAGAGCTCTGACAGACAGTACTTCTACAAGTCTGAGTAGCCATCTTCAGATCACTGCTCTCCTGGTACGAAACATTGCAGAAAAAGCCTTTCTCCTTGGTTATCTCCATTGCCCGTGCCCTAGAGATTTGTATTGCTGCGTAGAGTGATGGCTCAGTAGTTATGAACACTGGAAGCAGACTGGGCATTGGTAGTGCAACCCTGTAATCCCAGCACTTGTGAGGCAGAGGCAGACAGATCTCTGGGAGTTCAATGCAAGCCTGGTCTACAGATTGAGTTCCAGTACAGCCAAGGTTACACAGACAAACCCTGTTGGAAAAAAATCCAATCAAAGAAACAATAGAAATGTTAATGGTTAATTGTGTGTGTGTGTATGTATGTATGTATGTATGTATGTATGTATGTATGTATGTGTATGTATCCACACGCATTCAGCTAATATTGGCCAGAAAATGACAGCTGATCCCTGGGAGCTCTAGTTAAAAATGGTTGTATGTGGAACTGAACTCTGGCCCTGGGTAAGAGCAGGAAGCACTCCATACAGAACTAATGAAAACAATATTTGAAAAACTGGCTATGGGGCTGGAGAGATGGTTCAGTGGTTAAGAACACTGACTGCTCTTCCAGGGGTCCTGAGTTTAATTCCCAGGAACCACATTGGTTGTGGTGGTTCACAGCTATCTACAATTCAATCTGTTGTCCTCTTCTGGCATGTAGGTAGAACAGTGTATCATAATAAATAAATCTTGAAAAGAAAGAAAGAAAGAAGGAAAGAAAGAAAGAAAGATAGAAAGACAGGATAAAAGCAGGGTACCATGATGCTGTCTTTGTATGCACCATAGTGATAGTCCCATGTTTGTCCACAGGCTGTTTGGAGTGGACCTGAACAAAATGACCCACAGGAGGCTGGCAACGCTTCAACTCACAGAACCTTACTGGACATTGGTGTTGAGCAGGGCTGCGGCATCGGAATGGAGGCCACCAGGACTTTTATTCTATAGGACAGATGTGATCCAGCACTCAGTTGCTTTGGCTGTGAGGCCACAGCTGTCCATCCTGTAGGGGACAAGCTGAGGTGGGTGAGGTGGTCTGTTCACAGAGTTGAGGTGAGGATTATACAGGTTACATGGTTTAAAGGAAAGTGTCATGAGCCCAGTGATTGCTGGACACCTTCCTTAGTGAGCAAATAGAATCCCTGCCATGTTCATGCAGGTAACCCTAATTAGCTTCACTTGGTGGGCAGAGCCAGCTGGATCTCTGAGTTCAAGGCTACCCTAGTATACAAAGCTGAGTACCCCAGCAATCAGGGCTACACAGAAAATTTAACTATTTGGGTGGGGGGTAGGACTTGGGGCCAAAAAACAATACAAGTTATAATAACATAAGGGTGTTTTTGTGTGTGTGTGTGTGTGTAAGAGAGAGAGAGAGAGAGAGACAGAGAGACAGAGAGACAGAGAGAGAGAGAGAGTGCGTGTGCACAGTTTTTTGAGACAGGTTTCTCTGTATTGTTTTGGAGCCTGTCCTAGAACTCGCTCTATAGACCAGGCTGGCCTTGAACTCACAGAGATCCATCTGACTCTGCCTCCTGAGAATTAGCATTAAAGGCTTACCCCACCAACACCCGGCCAATAATGTAAGTTATTATAGACTGATTCCCTTCCTGGTTTGAAGAAAATGATCAATGATTTCCTTCTGTGGTTAAACTCTTTCTCAGTTTTAGTCTGGAGTCACATTTGGACTGGAAGAGTAGAATTAAGGAGGCTCTGACCTTCAGGGCTTCTCTGTCCTCAGAGAACACATGTCTGAACTGTGAGTCAAATGCCTGCAGCTTTATAAGGCTTGGGTTTGGACGAGTAGACATGGTGGCTTACATTTGTATTCCCAGCAGAGGGAGCCTGATTTCTGAGATCAAAGTCAGCCTGGGTTACAGAGTGAGTTCCAGATAGCCAGGGCTACACAGAGAAACCCTGTCTGGGGAGATGGGATGGGGGATGTAGACAGGTACACAATAGCACTGCAGGTATTCTGCCTCTAAGCAGAATGAGCCTGAGTAGGGAGAAAGTATAGTAAGAGATTCCAGAAACCCAGATCCCCAAAGCAGGAGATGAAGAGATGGCTCAGTGGTTAAGACTGCTCTTCTTGAGGAGCAAAGTTTGGATTCTCGCACCCGGTTAGTAGTTCACAACATCCTGTAAGTTATGCTCCTGGTCATCTGATGTCATCTTCTGTCCTCTGTGGAAACCCCCAGTCCCAAATACACATACACAAAGAGGAAAAGAAAACTCCCAAATCAAGCCATGCCTGTAGTCTGATCCTTGTAGATACACAAAATAATAAATGCCCTTTTTTCTAAAAGTCTCTAAACACCCTCAAAGTTCATTACATGTTTGTATATGTGGGTAGGTTGCTTTTGGGGTAATTGAGGAGTCTATTCTGTCTCTGATTATGTGGTTTTGTTTTCTTGGTTGGTTTCTTTGTTTTTTTTTCCATGCAGAGTTTCACTGTGTAAAAACTGTACTTTTCCTGGAACCAGCTCTGTAGACCAGGTGACCCACATATCCAGATAAGTGCCTGCTTCAAGCTCCAGAATGTTAGGATTAAAGTTCTGCACCACCACACTCATAAATGTAATTTAAAAAAGCTCACTGCAGAATAGAATGGTGGAACAAGTATTTACTCTTAAGGCAGAGACCAGCCTTGTCTACCTAGTGAGTCCCAGGCTAGTCAGAGATAGTAGGATTCTCTCTCTCTCTCTGTCTCTCTCTCTCTCTCTCTCTCTCTCTCTCTCTCTCTCACACACACACACACACACAAAATAAACTAAATTCTAAGGTTAAAGCTATGTGGATGGGATGCTTTACTTGGTTGGATTCAGAATAGAATAGATATTGCATAGTGGCCAAGGCCATACTGGGAAAGAAGTGACAGGAGAAGGATTCATGGTTATCCTCAGCTACATAGAGAATCCAAAGCTAGACTAGCCTAGAAAGACCCAGAGTCCAAATATATAAAAAGAGAAAAAATATAAAAAGAAATCCAGTATTCTAGACTCTAAAACCTATATCCTTGATGCTGTTTTTATTGAGATAGGGTCTCTCTGTGTAGTCCTGGCCCCAAACTCAAGACATCTACCTGCCTCTGCCTCCCAAGGGTTTGGAGTAAAGTTGTCACCACTACATGGGCCAAATCCCTATCTTTATCTTCTTCTCCAAATGGATGACCTAGCTATATGCTGACAAGGTTTACTTCTTCAATAGACAATACATCAAAAATACATACATAGAAATATGCCTGGAATTGATGACTGAACTGGAAATGGTCTTATGTGCCCATTAATCCAGTCCTTGGGAGATGACAAGAGAAAATAAGGAATCCAAGCATATCCTTGGCAATTCAGTGAGTTTAGGGCCAACTTGAGACTTTTTTCCGAAGAAACCCTAAAACCCAAGCATGCAACATGGCTCACTAGCTTTGGCTCTGTATGCCTGGAGACCTGATTTCAATCCATAAAACCATGTAAAGGTAGAGAAAACCAACTCAGCTAGTTTTTGTTTGACCCCCAATCCATTTTGGCAATGCAGGTCTAGCCGTAGAAACATGAGAAAGAAAGACAAAGGAGGTGGAGAAAGACAACTCAGTCAGAAAATAAGAAACCAGAACAAATCACTGAGCCTCCCACATAGAGATTGTTTCCTTTACTCCTTTCATTAATATTTTTAAGAATGAATCTGAAGACGGGCAGTGGTGGCAAATTTCTTTTCATCCCAGCACCCAGGAGGCAGACAAGGATGGATCTCAGGGATTTCCAGTCTAGGACAGGCTCCCAGAAACCCTTGAAGGACCCAAAACACACAATCAAAAGGCTGAATCTCACTATGTACCCTGGCTGGTCTGGAAATCACTATTAGTGACCCCAGAGCCTTGAAAGAACAGCGATCTTTCCTGCACTGCCAGCCTCAGCCTCAATAATTGCTACAAAAATGGAAACATCCTACCGAGACCCTAGCTGTTTAAAAGAATAGATACATACAAAAAAACAAATCCACTTCCTCCTCTGGGGTGGAGGCAGACCCGGGGTGGCTGGCGAGCAGGGCATGGATGCTGAAGGTCATTCAGCCCCAGGAGGCCTCAGAACCCAGGACACTGTGGATTAAGTAAGGATGGGCCCAGGTGGGGAGAGGGATTCCAGAGCCTCCCCTCCAGGGGGCCAATGAGCCCTCAGACTATGTAAATACTAGAGCCTATCCCTCTCCCAGAAACTTCTTTCAGATCTTGTTGGTGCTTGTGAGGATATTCTGCTGCACCTTTCCAGTTCGGCCTTCTCTCTGTCAGAAAGGTAAGTTTTTCTGTTCTGAGATCTAAAACCGAGGACCTTAGCTTTGAGAGGCAGGTGTAGGCCTGATATTGATGTGGGATGAGATAGGTTTAATTTAGCCAGCTTACAACCTGGGTCAGGCTGAGTAACACACATCTGCCTTCCTCCAGACCATGAATGCCTACTTTCATGACTTTAGGTAATCTATGTAGTTTAGAGCGTGTCCTGGAACGAGCTCTGTAGACTATGCCAGCCTCGAACAGGCACAGGTCTGTCTGTCTAACTAGGATTAAGGGCTTGAGGCAGCGCGGACCAGCTTGCTTTGGAACTTTTAAAAATCTAGAATTTTAAATGGACATAGCCGAGGATTCGGCCTCGTGGCCCCAAGTGAGCTAAGTTTCATCCCACCTCTTAGGAGGCAAGGCCTGCAGGCAGATTGTATATAGTTTGAGTAATGTAGGAATTTTAGGAGTGTTTGTGGGGGTTATGTATTACGTTTGTGGTAGCTTCAGAGGATCCTAGGAAATTGTATTGCATTTGTTGGAGAAGCCAAATTATCAAGGGACTTGTGTCAATTTTGGGACCCAATAGTAACCACCCTGAATTTAGGTATTATTTAGTTTTTTGGCACTTTGGATTGAACTGTTACAATGTTTTCAGTTTTCTGGCGGGTACGTTTTATTTCCAGCTTGTGCTTCTCTCTGGACCATGTCAGCCTGTGGTACTCAAACTATGGGGGCACTTTTTGCTCTGGAATAAAGTGCCGCCAGGTTTTGAAAGGGCAATTTCCCCAGTTCTTAGTGACTCCTCTAGATTTCAAATAGTGTGGGGCACTCTTTGGACTTGGGGTACAATGAGTCCTTTGGCAGCGTGTGTCTGGGTTAACTGCGGTGTCCTGGGAGCTGGTACTCCACGGCATGGAGGGGAGAATGTTGAGCGGGGAGGAAGGTTTTGTACATCGCTTGCACAGTAACCAAGAACTGAAACAATGTTGGAGAGAACCGAGGGGGGGTCAAGGAGCCCTGAGGCTCGAGGGGACACCCCACAAAGCAGTCATCAATATGGTTGCCCTCTCTGAGGCAGAACTGGAAAGTGCTTCCATTTTGTGCCTGTCTGTGTGGGACAAGCATCCCAGTTGAGCCCATTGTAAACTCCTGTGCACAGGCGCTGAGCTCAGGCTTGGGAGTGTGCTGAGTGCTGCACTCTGCTAAAAATGCTGGGTAAGTTAGGTGTGAAGGGAACATTGTTCATGTATGTTCCCTGGACCTAAAACGGAGCCCGGTAGTGGTGAGACCTAAGCTACAACGGTTACATTTTGAAACTGGATTTTTCTCCTGGGAGGTTTTGAGACGGTTTCTGTAGGTTCAAGGTTCGCCTTGGTTGTAAGAACTCCAGTTTAGGGCACATGTCTCAGGGTATTTTTCTGGGGGGGGTTGAGATAGGGCTTCTCTCTGGCTTTTGTGGATTTCTTGGAACTAACTCACCTGTACCAGGCTGGTCTGGAACTCACAGAGATCTGCTTGCCTCTGTCTCCCGGGTGTTGGGATTAAAGGCAGAGGGAAACGAATCAAGGCCCTAACAAAAAACTCAGAAATTCCTTGAGCTACTTTGCAAACTGTCTTTGACATGCTGTTTGAACAGGATCAGTGTGACCAAAACATCTCAGTAGTTTGTTTTTTTTTTTTGTGTGTGTGTGTGTGTGTTTTGTTTTGCTGTTTTTTTTTCAAGATAGTGTTTCTCTAAATTTGGAGTCAGATCCACTGGCTTCAGTCTCACAAGCGCTGGGATTGAAGCTTGCACCATCATTGAGCATCCTGTGAGGCCATTTTTGAGATAAGCTGTCTATGCTGGAATTCCTGCCTAACAGAAGCACAGTTCTGGCTTCTTCTAGGATTAGGGCATATGCCACTTCCAAGTGGTTTTTTTGTTTGATTTTTTTGTGGGCAGGAAGGTGGTAGAATCCTAATAATTTGTCCAGGTTGTCCTGACTGCCTCTTGGGTGCTAACTGTATCAGCCACAATACTGGGCACTTTTTACTTTTGTGCATGCTTAGCATTGGGCTTGTGCTTACTCCCCTGTGTCAGGTCACTGCAACCATGATGGTTCCTGTGATGTATGTCTGGTCTTCATGCTTGGTGGCAGGCACCTTAACATGTTTCTGCCCCTTTGCCATTAGTGAGCATACTATTGTCTGGAGCAGGCTTGAATATATATATATATATATATATATATATATATATATATATATGCTCCTGTAGGTAAAGAAGTTCAAACCCAGGTACTTTCAAGTCTGTAGCCCTTCGCCAATTTTTTTCATTTTCCTAGGCCTCCCTGTAGCTCTGTCTGCTCTTGAATGACCTGTCTTTGGTTCATAAAGGCAAAAGCCAGCATGCACAGCCGATGTAAACATTTGTTCAGCCCAGATATTAACCATTGGTGTGAAATCCATATAGCTCCTTTGAGCAGAATAGAGTCCTGGGTTACATGCATGCTAGCTAGGCAGCCAGTATTCATGCTGGTCCACATATCCTGCCCTCTCCATGTGCTGCGGCCCCATCTGTGTGGATAGCAGATACCAACAGGCCCAATTCTGTCTAGGTATACTGCCTCTGGAACCTTGATTTACAGCCCCAGCCCACTTGGGATGATTTGTGCTTCTGTTTGTTCTAGTATACAGTTTCCCAGTGTGGTTACAATGTTGAGTTGTGAAGTAGGAAAACAAACAGACAACTTTTTTTTTCTTTTTTTGTTTTTGTTTATCTGACTGGGTTCCTCTGTGGCTTTGGAGGCTGTCCTGGAATTAGGTCTTGAAGACTAGGCTGGTCTCGAACTCACAGAGATCCACCTGCCTCAGCCCCCCGAGTGCTGGGATTATAGTCTTGTGCCACCAACCCCCAGCTAAAAAGACAAATTTCTAAGGAATTGGCTGGACTGGGAAATATTGTTCCCCCTTCATATATGTGCAAGGATGCTAGTTTCCACTGCTTGAATTGCATGTGGAAACTGGGCAAATATTTGTGGGTCTAGAGAAGCAGAGGCAAGCAGAACTAAGAGGTGGAGGACAGCCTTGTCTACAGAGCAAGTTGCAGGTCAGGCAAGGCTACAGAAACACCTTGTCTCTAATATAATGTCCCCACCTCATCAAAATAAGTGTCCTCTCCCATTATTTTAATCTGTAGTTTCACACGTTGATCATCAGGTGGGAGTCTTGTCACACTGACTGACTGAAATTTCCAGTATTCAGATTTTTGTGGGGTTCCAGGGCAGCCTTGACTGTTACACAGAGAAAAGCAAAAGTCACACACAAAGTAATGTCTCTCAAGTGCTGGATCACATCTGTCCAATAGAATAAAAGTCCTGGTGGCCTCCATTCCAATGCTGCAGCCCTTCTCAAAACCAAATGTCCAATAAGGTTCTGTGTGTTGAAGCGTTGCCAGCCTCCTGTCGGTCATTTTGCTCAGGTCCACTCCAAACAACCTGTGGACAATCATGGGACTATCACTATGGTGCATAGAAAGACAGCATCATGGTACCCTGCCTTTTAGCCTGTTTTCCTTCCTTCCTTTCTCTCTTTCTTTCTTTCTTTCTTTCTTTCTTTCTGTTTCTTTCTTTTCAAGATCTATTTATTATGTATACACTATTCTGCCTACATGCCAGAAGAGGACAACAGATTGAATTGTAGATAGCTGTGAACCACCACAACCAATGTGGTATCTGGGAATTGAACTCAGGACCCCTGGAAGAGCAGTAAGTGCTCTTAACCTCTGAACCATCTCTCCATCCCCATAGGCTATTTTTCAAATATTGTTTTCTTCAGTTCTGTATGGAGTGTTCCTGCTCTTACCCAGGGCCAGAGTTTAGTGCCACATATAACCATTTTTGACTAGAGCTCCAAAGGATCAGCTGTCATTTTCTGGCCAATATCAGCTGAATGCATGTGGATACATACATACATACATACATGCATACATACATACACACACACACACACACACACACACACACACACACTCTTAACCATTAACATTTCTATTGTTTGTTTGATTGGATTTTTTCCAACAGGATTTGTCTGTGTAACCTTGGGTGTCCTTGAACTCAATCTGTAGACCAGGCTTGCATTGAACTCCCAGAGATCTATCTGCCTCTGCCTCACAAGTGCTGGGATTACAGGGTTGCAACACCAATGCCCAGTCTGCTGCCAGTCTTGTTAACTACTGAGCCATGACTCCAGCCATAACAATCCAAATCTCAAGGGCAAGGACAATGGAGATAACCAAGAAGAAAGGCTTTTTTTTTGCCATGTTTGGTACCGGGAGAGCATTGATATCAAGGTGGCCTCAGACTTGTAGAACTACTGTCTGTCAGATCCCAGAGATGGCTCTGCTTCATCTTGACCCAAGGTCAGAGAGTTCAAAACTGTCCCTAGTGTTCCAAGGTTAAAGTCATAAAGTCCAAGGCATGGCTACTATAGGATGTTTGATCTTAGTCTTGAATGTCTTACCTAAATATCTACAGACTTGGTCTGAGGTGTGGTTACTCTTGACCCTCAAGCCCACAAGAAGTTGAGTCTCAGGTGTGGTTATCAAATGTTTGGTGGATTAAGGTGGAAAGTGCTTTTGTTCCTTATACATGATAAAGAAGTCTTTTGCCATGTGCCCCTTTTTGGTGGGGTACTTAAGAATGTTGAAGAATAAACTTGGGGAGTCCAGTATTCACACACTTGAGTGCCCTCTAGACTCTATCCTGTATCTCTTTTATTAAGGGTATTTACCTGCCATTTCTCAATCTATTCTCCCCCTCAGGTATGAACCTGGCAAGTTGGCTGGATCCCACTGAAGCCTAACATGGATTGATGATGACAACTGTGCAATTCAGAAACACAGGTAAATGCAAAACTTAAACACTAATTTGCATTGTTGTAACTTACAGCTCTGAGGATGCTAGGAAGGCAGACACTCTACTGCCAAACCATCCTCCTAGCTCACATTTTCAGGTAGGGCCTTGAACTAAGTTGCCCAGGTTGGCCTTGAACCTGGGATTCTTTTACTTGAGCCTCCTGTGAAGCTGGGATCCAGATAGGGGTTTTGTTTGTATGTGTGCTTTTGCTCTTAATACTGTTCGCTATGGTGTGCTTTGGAGGACAGAGATCAACCTGTAGATGCTTTCCTTTCCACCCACGAGGGTCCTGATGGTGAAGCCTGTCATCAAGCTTGGCAGTAGATGCTTTAACCTGTTGAGCTCTCCAGCACTGTGGTATTGTTTTAGGATGAGTATTTTGCACACATGCATGACTGAACCTCGTATTGCAGTGCCAATGGAGGTTACCAGGGGTTATTTGATCTCCTGGAACTGGAGTTGGATCCCCTGTAACAGATTGTGAGCCACAGAGTGGGGTCTGGATACTAGGGACTCTGCAAGAACAACAGGTGCCTAACCATGGAGCCACCTCTCCAGGCTCCTTACTCCCAATGTTCAGTTTGCTTGTTGGATACAGGGTCTCTCTGTTGCCTTGGCTGGCATGTAATTGTCATGCCATGTTCGTGAGATCTAAAAAAGACGCCACCAAGGAGCTGACTCACTGATACAAATGCATACCTCAATTGTGACCGGTTTTTAAAGGAAACAATGGCAAGAAGGGTGGTGTGTGCCTTGGATGTTCAGGATTGGATAAGAGTAGGTGACTTGGGCCAGGTGGTATTGGCAACAGCCTTGGCTGGCGTGGAGTCTATAGGGATCTATCTGCCTCTTCCTTCCATGTGCTGGGATCAAATATGTTCCCAACCACTCTGGGCACCAATCTTGAGTGTCTTTAGACATTAATAAATAAAAACCACAGGACACTCCTAGTTGTATTCTCATTTACAGATGCAGATAGCATGGTGTGGAAAGCATGTCCAGTGGTTAAATAAAAGACTCAGAATTCCCAGATGCCAGCTGAGACTGGTTTCATTTAAAAGAACAAGAGAGGGCTCAGAGGTTGGAGCACTGGCTGCTCTTCCAGAGGTCCTGAGTTCAATTCCCAACCACCACAGAGTGCCTCACAATCATCTATAAAAATTTGGTGCCCTGTTCTGGTGTGCAGTCATACATGCAGGCAGAAAACTGCATACATAATAAATAAATATTTATAAAAATAAAGCAAAATCCAAGCAATGGTGACCCATGCCTTTTTAATCCCAGCACACAGAAGGCAGAGGCAGGAAGATCGCTGTGAGTTGGAGACCAGCCTGGTCTACAAATCTGGTTCCAAAGCCACAGAGAAACCCTTCCTCGAGGGAAAAAAAAGCAAAAGTACAGGAAGTAAAGTTATACTGAGCAGCACTGTTGTCAATCAGGGTGAGTCTGAGAGTATAGCCAGTATAGTAATAGATAACAGAAACCTAATATGCCAATAACAAGAGCTGGAGATATGGCTCAGTGGTTAAGACTGCTCTTCTAGAGGAGCCAAGTTTGGTTTAATTGTTTCACAACATCCTGTAACTGATACTCCCAGGCATCTGATGCCATCTTCTGGCCTCTGTGCACACTGCAAGCCCAGATACACTTACCCATAGATGAAAAGAAAATGCCCAAATTAATAAATGCCTTATTCCCCAAGCAGTTTCTAAACACCCCAAGGTTTGTCAAGTGTGTGTGTGTGTGTGTGTGTGTGTGTGTGTGTGTGTGTGTGTATTTATGTATGTGTATGTTTGTCTAATGGGGGGTTGCTTTTTATAGGATGGGAGATTCTTCTTTTCTATCTCCACTTATGTGTGGAATTATGGAAGCAAGTGGTTAGCATGGTGGCAGGAGCAGGAACTTGAGATACCACATTTTCTATTTTTGGTTTTTTGAGACATGGTTTCACTTTGCAACATTTGTTGCCTGTCCTGAAGCTTGCTGTGTATACCAGGCTGGCATGGAACTCCCAGAGGTCCTCCTGCCTCTGCCTCTCAAGTGCTGGCATTAAAGGCTCCAGCCATCACTCCCTGGCTCAGTTATGTTTATGTGTTTCCTGCCTTTAGAATGAAAATAACCATTGTTGTTTTCTGTGCTGTTTTTTGAAGTAGCATCTCCCATATCCCATGCTGGCCTGATAGTACCTATAAAGCTGAGGCTCGTCTTAAAATTCCTACTTAAGCAGCCATTGTGTAATGTTCATGACTCCATTATCATCCCCAAGCTACTCCTGTCGCCCTGCTCCTAAGCAAAACACTCACCACAGTTCCTGAAATCTGCAGGCCGGGTGCCTCAGGCCTGCCCCCAGCAGCCACAGGTCCCTGTCTCCCAAGTTGTTGAAGCTCAGATCCAATTGTCAGGGACAGGTGTTGTCTTGCAGCACATGGGCAATTCCTGCACATGTGTCTAAGCCCAGTAGGCAAATGCCCAACCTAGAGGGAGTGATGGTCAAGGTGAGTGTGTCCTATGCCTTTTGGTTAGGTCACCAGGGCTGGGCTTACATGCCAAATTAGTATGCTGGGTGCAGGGGTATGGCCTTTCCCACCTTTGAGAGAGGCAAGGGAAGAAGGCAGAGAGGAAGACAGGACAGAAGGAAAGGGCCAGACACTCACAATAGGCTGTAACTCAAGTCCTAGGCAATCTAAACTTGTCTTCTGGACTCTGTGGGTACCAGGCAAGAGCTTGGTCAAAAGCATGCATGCAGGCTGAAAGCCACATCTGTCAAATTTTGTAATTTTTTAAAAAGGAGAAAGGTGTGGGGCTGTGATGGTGCACACATTTAACCCCAACACTCAGGAGGCAGACGTAGGGCGATAGTTCTGAGTTTGAGGCCAGCCTTGTATACAGAGCAAGTTCGAGGACATTCAGGTCTGTTACACAGAGAAACCTTGATGGTTAATTGTTGCAGGAGCCCATTGCAGGTAGTATATCCCTGGGCCAATAGGGCTGGGTTGTATAAAAGCAAGTAGCAGAGCAAACCACAGGGAACCAACCAGTAAGCAGAAAATTTCTGTGTTTTTTTATTGTTTCAGGCTTCTGCCTTGGTTTCCCTCAGTGAAGAGCTATATAACCTGTAGTATAAAATAAACTCTTGCTTCCTGAAGTTGCCTTTGGTTATGCTTTTTATCACAGTAACAGAAAGCCAAGTAGAACAGAGGGTACACTTTGGTCAGTGGTATTTGTTCTGAGACCTGAAAGATTAACCAATCTCCCTCCAGAAAAATGTGTGTGTGTGTGTGTGTGTGTGTGTGTGTATGTATGTATGTATGTATGTATATGTGTATGTGTGCATGTATACAGTGTTCTGCTAGTATGTATGCCTGCAGGCCAGAAGAGGGCAAAAGATCTCATTATAAATGGTTTTGAGCCATCATATGGTCACTGGGGTGAACTCAGGACATCTGGAAAAGCAGCCAGTGCTCTCAACCCCTGAGCCATCTCTCCAGCACCTCCCCTGGAAACTAAATGTACAGCAGAAGAGAAGAGCCATTTCAGTGGTTTCAGTGATGTGTGAGTAAAGACCCTGTGGCAGGAAAACTTGACAGCAACATTATGTAGCTAGAGCTGGTGAGTTAATGGGTGGGCCCACAGCCTCCATGGACAGAGAAGACAGGACAAGCATGCTGAATCAGGAACTCCACTCACCGGAGGGTCTGCAGTTTGCAGTCTGGGTACCTAAGGCCCTCACACAGCAGAAGCGCCCCGGGATCACCAAGGTCTTTTAGTTCCTTGTCTAGTTCAGTTAGGGTCTGGTTCAGGCTGAGGCTGGAGGCCAAATCTTCACAGGCAGCCTAGCTGACTGGCAGATCTTCAGCCTGTGTAAAAGCCAGCTGGGGGAATTTCCTGGGGACATGGAATCTATCTTCTGCCCCCGTCTTCAGAGTTCAGTGTTCTCAGGGGGCTGTGTGGCACACACCTGTGACGCCCACCAGCACATGGTAGACAGAGGCAGGAGGATGTTCCATTGGACTTGCCTGGGTGTATAGTGAGGCTCTGGCTCAAAAAGCCAGGGGCTATAGGTGTAGCTCAGTAGTAGGGCTCTTGCCTGGTGCATGCAACATCCTGAGTTTGATTCCCAGCACACACCCACCCCCAAAAGAAAGCAAGTAGAACACAAAAGCAACAAACTGTTCAAGGACTGGCGATGATGGCACACACCTTTGATCCCAGCACTCAGGAGACAGAAGCAAGCAGATCTCTGTGCATTCAAGGCCATCCTGTTAATACAGAGTGAATTCCAGAACATCCAGGGCTACACAGAGAAATACTATCTAAAAAACAAATGAACAAACAAAAAAAGACCTGTCCAAGGTGCCAAGGTGATGTTACACATATTTGATTACATAAATATATACAGGATTTTCCAATTGTACTTAAAAATTATTTTGTGTGAGTTGGGTATGGTGGTGCACAACTTAAATCCTGGCACTCAGGAGGCAGAGGCAGGCAGATCTCTGTGAGTTGGAGGCCAGCCTGGTCTACATATCAAATTCCAGGTTAGTTAGAGATATACAATGAGACCCTGTCTCAAAAAGTATTTTGTGGGCTATACCTGTATACATGCACAGGGGCAAGTGCTCCTCAGCACAGAGCCATCCCTACAGCCCCTGTGGGTCTTTTCTTAATTAATGCAGGAGCCCATTGTGGGCATTGTTGGATGACAGTTTGCAAAAGCCTCTCCTTTTACACTGTGGACTGCAGGCACTAAACTCATGTTCTCAGGTACCTTTTCCTGAGGAACCATCTCAGTAGCCCCTACAGGTACTTTTTAGTAAGACATTATGTTGGCTAAAACAAACAAGACTGGCATATATCACAAGACTTTGGTCCTAGCACTTGTGGTTATATATGTGGAGAACACGTTTTTCCTTCCTGAGTAATGAATGGTTAAACTTCCATAGGTGGTTGAACTTTGTCATCAGCATTGATAGTCAGTGCCTTTATCTGCTGTGCTGCCACCTTTTTGGCCCCTGCTATCAAATCTCTCTCTCTCTGTCTCTGTCTCTTTTTGTTTTATTTGAGACAGGGTTACTCTGTGGCTTTGGAGGCTGTCCTGGGACTTGCTTGGTAGACCAGGCTGGCCTTGAACACGCAGAGGAGCCAGCCTGTGTCTCCCGAGTCCTGGGATTAAAGGCAGGCAACACCAACTCCCAGCCTAGTTTTCTAATTTTTAAAATTATTGTTCTATTGGGTTGGAAAGATAGTTCGGCTATTAAGAGCCTGGGCTCCTCTTGCAGAGGACCCAGGGTTCAATTCCCAATACTCACATGGCAGCTCACAGCTGTTGTGGGATATTAGTTGAAGATGTGTTACATTCTTTTATGTTACATTTGTTTATCTTTGTGAAGCTATGTTACTTTGCCGGCCCAACACACCTGACTGGTCTAATAAAGAGCTGAACTGTCAATAGCTAGGCAGGAGAGAGGGATAGACAGGCCTGATGGGCAGAGAGAATAAATAGAAGAAGAGAGAGAGGAAAAGGGAAGGAGGAGAAAAGGAGGAAAGAGAGCACCAGGGGGCAGCCAAACAGCCACCAACAGAGTAAGAAGGAAAGAGATAGAGAATAGAGAAAGGTAAAAGCCCAGAGGCACAAGATAGATGGGATTTTTTCAAATGTTTGTTCATTTATTCTGTGTATAGCATTCTTCCTGCATATGTGCCTGCCCTGAATACTGGGAGAGGGCACTGGAACACATTACAGATGGTTGTGAGCCACCATGTGGTTGCTGGGAATTGAACTCAGGAACCCTGAAGAACAGCCAGTGCTCTTAACCTCTGAGCCATTGCTCCAGTTCCTCTAGACTGAATAACTATGCACAACCATCTGCAACTCCAGTTCCAAGGGATCCAGCACCCTCACACAGACATACATTCAGGCAAAACACCAGTGATCATGAAATACAAAATACATAACATTTTAGCTGGGCGGTGTTGGCACATGACTTTAAACCCAGCACTTGAGAAGCAGAGGCAGGCAGATCTCCTTGAGTTCAAGTCCAGACTTGTCTACAGAGGTAGATCCAGGACAGCTAGGGCTACACAGAGAAGTCCTATTGGGGACCTCTTTGGGGTCTGCTGTTCTTCTAGCAACTAAGGGTGACCCACAGTGCCCTTAGGATCCACCGTCTGTCTTGTGACTAGGTGTTTACTTCCTATTTTCCTCCTTCCACCTAGGCCTTATGCAAGAATGTAAATTATCCACACATTGAGGAGGTTTGGCGGAATGGAGCTTGATCTGAGTAAATTTACACTGTGGCTGCTATTAGTATATAAACCTACATCCCTTAGAAATAAAAAGCCTCCTTTCAAGAGTGACCATCTGTGTTGTCTTTATCTAATCCTCAGATTCCCTTGCCAAAAACCATGAGAAGGTTGTATCACTGGACATTATGACAATTGGAGGTCCCACAGGTCCCCCCAAAATTTGAGAAAGAAGGGCAGACACTAAAGGATCAACCGAGAAGACTTGCCAGCATTAAGGTAAGGAACGAGTGTATTGAAGATGGGTGCGGGTAGTTCTTACTCTCTTATGGGGAAACAATTGGTCCAATTATCCAATAAGCAGGGCACCATTATTAAGTACAAGACAGCAACAGACTTAAAAACCTGTACATGAGGTCAGCCCTTGGTTTTTAATCTATGACCTTAGTATTGTTGATGGGGAGCAGGTGAGGATAGACCTGCAAAGGACATTACACAGAGATTTGCCAAATGCCATACCAACTGTTAGTTTTTCCATGTGCCCTCTTGTCAAAGAAGCACTTTTTAGTATTTTGTGGAAGTGAAAAAGCAGGTTGAGGAAGCCAAGGCTGCCTTGACAGAGGCTCAGAACCAAGAGTCTTAGGTCACTTCAAGCTTCTAATGAAACTTCCTTTGGGTCCTCTCCCTCGTCTTCAGGGGATGAGACTAAGGAAAGTGAAGAACTGGAAAGTGACATTAAATTAAAACATAAGGTAAAAAAATAATGTTTCCTTGAGCCTTGACCTCCTGATTATGATTCTAGTGCTCTCTGGTTTTCTTCGGACTGTCCTGAAGAGCAGAGGGGCACAGTGATGTTCCCAATCACAGAGATAGTTGTTCCCCAAGGCTAGAATCAGAGAGCATTTCCCTCTTAATTTTAAGGATATTAAACAGCTGAAAGAGGCAGCTATGGCTTACCGGCATCATGTCCCTTTTACTCGGACCATTTTTGAATTTTTTGGGGGCTTGAATTCACTCTCAGTGATTGACAACATTTATGTCCAGCTGTGCTATTCAGGGGAGATTATTTGATTTGGAGAAGGGAATTCCAAGAGCTATGTAACAAAATGGCATAGCACAACACGACTGCTGGTTTCCCTGAAAGGAATTCAGAAATGCTTACTGGTAGGAGAGCCTATGCAGACCTAAGTCAGCCAATTCTTTATGATCCAGCTGTATGTGCACAGATCTCAGCAGCTGCTGGCCTTGTTTGGAAAGCTTTACCTAACTTGGCCATAATAGACCAACTTTCTAGGGTCCTTCAAGGATCTTCTGAATCCTATTCTGACTTTGTGGATGGGCTCCTAAAACTTGCAGGCTGTATATTTGGGGATACTGATAATATCATGTCTATAGTTAGACAACTAGCTTTTTAAAATGCCAACAATTATTGTAAAGAGGCTTTACAGCCTCACAAGGCCAAAAGCCTCAATGATTACATTCACATTTGTAGAGATATAGATGGACACCACCTTATAGGACAACTTATTGCTTCTGCTATGCAGAGAAATGAGAAGGTCAGTGAGGGAGCCAGACCTAAGACATGCTTGGTTGTGGCATATGGGGTGCATGGTCAAAAGATTAGTCTTCGGCTGGACACCCTTCAAACTTTAAATGGTTTTTCGGAGGTTTCTGGGTGATATTAATTGTATCAGACCTAGTTTAAAAATTACTACTGGGCAACTTAAGTCTCTCCTTAATATATTACAAGATGATTCAGATCCCAATTCTCCTCGAATACTTAGTACTCGAGGAGGGAAGTGCATCCATTTGATTGAAAAGGCCTTAGAAGGACCTCATTTGGATGATATAGATTATGCCCAGCCTTTAAAATTATTAGTGTTTTTTTCTGCTCATTCTCCTACAGGAGTTTTTTGGCAAGAGAGTCCTATTCTTTGGCTTCATTCTCAGGCCTCCCCATCTAATTCAGTGGAATCCTATCCCCAAGCTATAATTGCACTCCTATTTAAAGCACAAAAGTTTGCTTTGCAGACTTTTGGTAAGGAGCCAGATCTGGTTGTTACACCTTTATCCCATCAACAAATAGAGTGGCTACAAAATAATAGTAATAATTGGGCCATTTTTCTCTCTGCTACCCAGAGTCACTTTGAAAATCATTACCCATCCAATAATCTTGTTTCCTTTTTTAAGATCCATCCTTTGAATTTCCCAAAGATTGTAGTCTCTCAGCCTATTTGCAAGGGACGGATGGTTTTCAAAGATGGTTCTTCAAAAGGGGCAACTGTAGTTGTATCTAATCCTATCATTAAAATAGCCATATTTGCTGCAGCTTCTGCCCAAATGGCCGAACTTTTAGCCTTGGCCATGGCTATACAACTCTTCCGCAGGAAGCACTAAACATCTATGCTGATAGTCAATAGGTAGCTCAAATTGTCCAACCCTTGGAGATGCCTGTCTATGTTGCCACTGTCTCCAGAGTACAAGAGAGTTTGTTATAGATACAGGGTCTGCTATGGCAATGGAGCAAACCTGTATTTGTGGGACATCTTAGGGCCGATAAACATTTGCCAGGACCTCTCAGTGAAAGAAATCACACAGACAACAGGTACGCTCATATCATTGCAGTTTCACAAGAGCTCACTAGAGCACAGTCCTTACATAAGCGTTTTCATCTCAGAACAGGGTCCTTACGATTTCATACTGGGATAACCAAGGAACAAGTTGTTTAAATAGTTAAAAATTGCCCTCTTTGTGTGTAATTTCTTCCAGTGCCTCACTTGGCAGTTAATCCCTGAGGACTGTTGGCCAATCACCTGTGGCAGATGGATGTAACATATGTGCCATCCTTTGGAAAATTGCAATATGTTTATGTTTCTGTAGATACTTTTTCCAGACTAATATTTGCCTCTGCCCATTCTGGTTAAAAGGTAAAAGATGTTAAAAGCCACTGTCTGCAGCCTTTTGCTTACATGGGTGTCCCAAAACAAATTAAGACTGATAATGGCCCTGCTTATGTCAGCAGATGTTTCAATCAGTTTTGCCAAGATTTTCAAATTACCCCCAAAACTGGTATTCCTTACAACCCCAAGGACAGGCTATTGTGGAACATGCCCACCACACTTTAAAAGCCTATTTAGTTAAAGTAAAGAAGGGGGACCTTGAGGGTCACCTTGGCTCCCCTATCTCTATCTATTCTGTTAACTACTTAGTAGACCATCATTGGTGGTCCACTGCACAGAAAAGACATTTGGTTAATTGCAGAGACCTTATCTCAGGCCTTTGGAAAGGGCCAGATCCAGTTTTTGTGTTCTGGGTTCTGTTTGTGTTTTCACACAGGATGTCGAGGCCCCAATTTGGGTTCCCGAGGGTTGTGTGAACCTGGTTCCTGCTGAAATGCTTCAGCCATCTAATTACTCATTGGGTGTTGGGACCCAGCGCCCACAGGGTCTCTAAGAGTTGTTTTCCAGCATAACCACAGGAACCCCCTGTTTTTCTGATCTTTCCCAATAGGATCTTCATGTGAACCCTTTGACCTGGTATTTTTGTAAGTTTGTATACAAGGCTGTTGCACAATAAACGTGAGGGACTGTCTTTCAGAAAGTGAACCAGGCAACCTCTGGTTCATCCAAATCTCCAGGCTTTAGCCCAATACTCGGACTTAGTTGTGGCCAAGAGGATCCACAAATTGAGGTCCCACAGAGAGCAAGAAAGAAAGGGAATCCTGAGAGATCACTGTCAGAAGGCTGGTAAAAAAGTAAGGAATTGTGAGGGTGGATTGCAAAAGGTACTAGAAAATAGGCACCTAAACTCCTAAGAGAATTGGATTGGAGAAAGGTACTGGATAATGGATGCCTCAACTCCAAATTGAGTTGGATTGTAAAGGCACTGGAAAGGCTGTACGTCAACTCCTAAGAGAGTTGGATTGGAAGAGAGATCACAGCCAATCACACAGATAATGTTTAAAAAGACAAGGTACTGGTAAGATTTCATTTACCTTGGGATTAAGTAATAATGCTAAGAAAATTATTAAAGAAACACAGGAAACCCTCCACTGAGGAATCACTCCCCTGTGAGCAGCACACCAGCAGCCAGCAGACCCAGCAGCCCGAGACCTTGTCCACTCAAGCCCGCTGTGGGCTTCAGTCAGCCAACAATGATGTGCTGTGCACAGGCTGGCTGGAGAAATCACCTCCTGAGAAAAAGTTGGCGCACTATGCTTGGAAGAAACGCTGGTTTATCCTGCGGAGTGGTCAAATGAGTGGTGCCCCAGGTGTTCTAGAATACTATAAGAATGAACACTCCAAGAAACCCCTGCAGATCATCAACCTAAACTTCTGTACGCAGTTGGGTATACGCGTGACCTTTAGCAAAAAAGAGCTTGAAAAGAGTTTTATGTTTGATATCAAGACCAATGAGCGCACTTTCTACCTGGTGGCTGAGACAGAGGCTGATAGGAATAGGTGGGTCCAGAGCATCTGCCAGATCTGTGGCTTCAGTCAGACTAAAGAGAGCACTGATACACTCAGAAACCTTCTTTCAGTCAGTCATAGGCTCAGCTCTACACGAGCTGAATTCAGCAGCTCCAGTCAGCCCCTGCTCCAAGCAAGAAGGTCCTCAGCCTGTTCACAGTCTAGCCAGCCACGTCTAACAAGCCACACCCAGCCTGCCTCGTCTACCAGTGCACCTCAGGAGCATCAACACTTGCACAAACGCATAAGTCAAAGGAGAGAAAATGCAAGGAATGCCAGCTTCTCTCAGAGTACCCGGCAGGAGAGTGATACAGCTGCACAAAAACTTGCCCAGGGCAATAGACACTGTATCAACAGAGTCAGCAGTCAGGTCCATGACTTCTCTAGCCTTAGAAAGCCAAGCCAATACAGTGGTTTTGTCCCCCCTCGTAGCGTGGCTTCACACAGTCACACCAAGGGCAGTTTCACAGTGACTGCAGCAGATAGTAAGGATGTGTACACCTTCAAGGCACCCAGAAACACCCCACGTAGGGAATTTGGAGACCTCCCCATGGACTCAGCCATAGCTCCCCCACCACTACACCCCAGGACACCACGGGGGAGCAGCCTTCAACAAAGACCACCAGACAGTTACTACAAGTACCCAACAGGAGGTGGAGGAACCACCTGCTGGCATGATAAATCTCCAAAAAACACTATCATGGTTCAATCAGACAATGACAGCTTCTCTCAAAGCAACGTACAAGAGAGTGATACAGCTGCACAGAAACTTTCCCACGGTAATAGACACTGTATCAACAGAGTCAGCAGTCAGGTCCATGACTTCTATAGACTTCCCAAGCCAAGCCAGTACAGTGGCTTTGACCACCCTTGTAGCCTGGCTTCACCCAGTCACACCAAGGCTGGCTTCTCAGTGTCTGCTTCAGATAGTGAGGATATGTACACCTTCAAGGAACCCAGAAACACCCCGTGTAGTGAATTTGGAGACCTCCCAGTGGACTCAGCCATAGCTCCCCCACCACTGCCCCCCAAGACACCTCGGGGGAGCAGCCCCCAACAAAGACCGCCAGACAGTGACTACAAGTACCCAACACGAGATGGAGAAACCGCCTTCTGCCGTGATAAATCTCCAAAAAAAAGACTATCGTGGGTCTACCAAACAATGCCAGCTCTGATGACAGCTATGTGTCTATAAACCCAGGTTCTGACATCCCCATGAGCACAATGCCCCTTCACATTGCCAGCCTAGGAAGCGAGATCCAGCCACCCCCTGTCTATCGCCACCTCAAGCCTGGCCGAAAAGCAAAGCCAGAACCCCTTGACCTGAGAGACAACACTGTTATCAATGAGCTCCCTTTCAAGTCACCTGTCACCAAGCCTTGGTCCACGGTCAACAACACTTTCAGTCGCAGCTCCTCCCAGTATTGTTGTTCCATCTCCATTACTGATTCTGGAGACTGTGAGGAGAACTATGTCCCTATGCAGAACCCAATGTCTTCATCCCCTGTACCCAGTGGCACTAACAACCCAGCTCCAAAAAAGAGTACTGGTAATGTGAATTACATAGACCCAGACTTCCAGCAACCCTCCCCAAGCCCTCAACACAAACCATCCACATCATCGATCATATCAGATGAGAAAGGAATATATGTCCAAATAGATGAAGAAAAGAACCAGGCCCTACAAAAGTCCATAAAGGAATCGACAAAGATGCAACAGTCCTGAAGGTCCTCCAAAGATGCCAAGCTATGGTAAGGATGGCCATCCCCTGGCACCTCTTCTCCTTTGTGAGTTTTGTTCAAAAGATGTATATACCTTCTGTACGTATAGAATGGCCACACATGTGTGTATGAAGTGTGATCGTAAATGTGTGACTGTTAACAAAAGAATGCCATTGTGTTGTCTTTAAATTGTGTAATTGCTGGGGAAGGAGCAACAGTTGTTAAAGTACAGGTTACTTGGGAGGGAAATTTCTGCTTTTTTTCCATGGAGGGTGAAGAGCTGTGGATTTCTTCCAGACTGGTATGGTTTCATGGGACAGGACCCCTTGAAGCAGTGGCCCAGGCGATCTGAATATTTGTTTTCCTTAAAATTTGTTCAGTTAGAAATGGTAGTGGTCACAGGCAATCACTTATAAAAGGAAAAAGGAGGAATATGATATAGAAATGATACTTTGTATTGGAATGGATCCTCATTTGTTGATACTTTGTATTGTTTATTTGTTTATATTAGTTAGGTTTTCTAGATATATAGATATTCTTCAAACCATTCTAAGACCTACGGAATATATGGCATTTAAATGGTATAGGGTTTTTCTTGACACTGAGACTCAACTGCTCCTGGCACACCAATTACATCTGAGCAGAAGATGAGCATTGAAGAAATAAAGTTTGCCTTTGACATGGCAAGACTAGCCATTTGGGCAAGAAGCTGCTCTTGCCTGAACTGTTTGACTGTTGATTTATAAACTGGACATGCAGGACTCACTGCAAAGTGAGTGCTTAAACAAGATGGGCAACCATGAAAGGTTCCTGATTCATGGAAGAGTACCGGATGTTCTACTGCACACAGAAAAAAGGTGACCGACAAACTGACAATGCAGGTGGAGGGTTTAGAATTTTCTGCTTTGTTGAGAAGTCTGGGATACACATTGTGGTCTGTAGGCTAAAAATGGATGTCCCAACGTTACCAAGAAAATTTGGGTGACTGACTAGGAAGCAAGATAAGCCTGTCATTTCTAGAGTTTATATATTGTTCTTCTATGGTCTTTGATGGAGTTGAAGACAGATAGTTATAGTAATGCACTAAGATAAAGTCATTAAAATCTTATAGTTCTTACTTGATAAGTGTTTTGTTATATAGTATCAATATCACCTGAGGTTTTTGTACGTTTTTATGTATAGCTTCTCACAATAAAGGTGAGAGACATTCTCTCAGAAACTGGATCAAGCGTCTTGTCGTTCATCCAATTATCCAGGCTTTCACCCGATATTTGACTTAGTGGTGGCCAAGGGCAGCCACAATATGTGAGTTAAAATGTCCAAGTGCTTAGACTAGATGCTAGGTAACAGTGCTGTCTGTACACATCTCAGCAGATGACACCAGATATGTAAGTAATAAAATATGAAATGAAGTGACTAAGAAATCAGTCTGAGGATGGTTTCCCATGTGAGGGTTTGTTCCTTTTATGCTAGGGAAGAAAACACTGTATTTAGGAAAACTGTGAGAAGCAGAGGTGTGCTTCTAAGGGCATTCCTTAGAGTGGCTTGAACAGACACAAACTGGGAAGATGGGCTACTGTCCTCAAAGTAGCTGTTGGGTGCTTTAGAGAGAATTGATGGACTTGCTGGGTAGGGCATAGAAGAGGGAGCAGGACGGGGAAGACCCTCTGAGTATGATTGTGCCAGGGAGCAGTGCCTGGGAGCTCTAGGCATTGAAGGAAACTGCAGTCATTCAGGGGGAAATGAATGAACAATTCAAAAGTTCTCCCAGAGAAAGAATTGGGGACATAGTGTTGTGCCCAAATTCTGAAACCCCAAATCACCAAGAGGACCATTTCGATGCAAAAGCAATGAGTCTTTTATTGCAGTTGTTTAAGGAGCTAACCCCATATTAGCTCAGGCCTTTCATCCATCCACCATGGCAGATGGCTGGGAAAAGACCCAGAGAAACCATGGGGCCAGAGATCTTATAGGGCAGGGTAAGGGGAGTGTCTAGGGGTACGCACAGACTCACTATTGGTGTGCCTCCAGACTTGGAGGGCTTGCCCTGTGTTGATTGGTCAACTATGGGTTGTTATGGCCCATAGGCTCTCCCAGGGTGGTTGCTATGCTTTACACTTCATTGCTGTGCATTTGTCAATAAAGCACACCTAGAGCTGTAAAGCATAGCGCCACCAGCTAACTTCTGATTGGTTCCTTGCCACGAGGCAGGCACCTGACCTCCTAGTGACCAAGGCAAGTTGTGGCAAGCATGAGTTAGGCTGTTATGGTTGCCGAAATGGGGAGATGGTCCCTTCAATCAAAGGTGAAAAGATCCTATTTATGTGTAGGATAGAGTTTATCTTTTGAATGTGAAATTGTATATTTTGTTTTAATGTTTGTTATATTTGTTCATCATTTTTATATGCATGTATCTGTGTACCACATGTGTGCTTGGTGTCTGGAGTCAGAAGAGGGATTTAAATCCCCTGGAACTGAATTGAAAAAGGGTTGTGAACCACCATGTGGGTGATGGGAATTGAACCTGGGTTCTCTACAAGAATAATAAACGTGATCTTAATTTCTGAATTTTCTCTTCAACCCATAATTTGAAATATTAGAACAAAAGATCAAAAGGAAACCTGAACTGTTTTGTTTTTGGTGTGTGTGTGTGTGGTGTGTCAGTGTATACAGCAGTGTTTCTGAAGCTATGAGACAGTATTCTTCAAATCCAACATCTAACTCTCATTTTAGGAAATATGAAATATCTAAAGTATGTAAAATTGAAGCTTGAAAACTATTTAAGAGTTTATAAATAATTAAAATTGAGAAGAAAGGGTAGTAAAAGCCTGGACATGAAATTCCTTTAGATGGTAGTAAGCAATACTCTGTAGATTAGATTTGAAACATGTTTTCCTCAGTAAGATAAAGTCAGCACACCTTGGATGCCTGTGTCTTCTTACCCTGTTTTCAGACTGGCTTGAGCTTGCAGTTTTACCTCAGCTTCTTAAATGCTGGGATGACAAGTATGTGTCAGCTAATTCCCACCTGTGTTTTTTGTTTTGTCCTTTTATTCTTCAAATTTAGTACATGAAAACTTAGAGAAAAGTATAATTATCTTTGATGAACACATTGAAATTTAAAATGTTTTTAATCTTTATGTTTTTTGAGACAGGGTCTTGTAGCTGAGAATGCCTTTCAATTTCTGATCCTTTTGTCTCTGCCACATAAGTGTATGTGTGCCCTACTGTGCATGGCACTAATTACTTTTAGAACATTTCCTTCTTTTGAAAAACAAGGTATGTTTTAATATATATGCTCAGGAAGAATTACAAATGGAAGAGCCAGTCAAGCTTTGTATTTTAGAGGGCTTAAAATGGAAGCCCACATTTCTGAGGAGGGGCGTGGTACCTGTTTGTGGGTGCACTTTTCCATTTTTCCTCTTGTCATTTTAATCACTACCATAAAAAGTGTTTTCTTCCTTTAGATTGTTGAAGATTTTATACAGTCCAAGAAGGATAATGCTAATTATGTTGCAGTAGTCTCTGGCAAACTAGATGGTGCAGAAGATGCTGGGAGGAGCAGTCAGGCCCTACACAGAGACCCAGCTCCTTTTAGTTTTCTGACTTCCTTTTCACCAGCCACTCAAGGCATGAGATGCAAAGTTCTAGGCATAATGGCCAGAAACAGTGGTGTTAGTGGGTGCAATAGAGTAAACACTGACCTTCCTGGCCCCTCAGGTGTCCACAGAATGACCTTGTGGGTAAGGTGCCTGTTGTGCTCTGCTTTTCTCCATGCAGATGCTCCAGCTCTCATCACACAGGGCACAGGAAGAGAGGAGAGAACAAGTGGTGTCAGCTGGGGAGGGAAGTGAGTATCTAGGAAAATACCTAGCAAATAAGGGATTGGCAAGGCACCAGGCTCACAGATACTCTAAATTCCAGATTAACTGTCCATTGGTGGGAGAATCACTTAAATTTGTTTTTGAACATTCCATTTGTCAATAAATGTGAAGCTAGCTGCATTAGCACAAAGAACACATGTGAGTGCATGCACAGGGTGTTTGCCAGCTTGGCTTATGTGCTAATTCACTGAAGAGTACAGGTTTCTAGTTGTTTGAACAACTAGCCCTAGAGATGCATGATATGACTAGGTTATAGAGAGAGATGGCGGCCCTCCCAGTGCAGCAGTTTTAAGTGCCTCTTATCCTTGGGCTAACTGCTGCTGACACTTGAGCTCAGTGCAGTGTTTAAAGCAAGCTTTGCTACTAGATTTTGCTTGTTTGATGTAATCACATTTAAGGTCTTGTTTTGTTTGGCTTTAACTAAAGCTTAACTCCCTGTCTTAACTCATTTGTCTACTTATCATCCTCCACCTAAAAAGGAGACATTTGGTTATGGTTTTGTTTTTCTAGAGTTCTTGAAAAGCATGTTCAAGCATATATAAATATATTACTGTTTTATTCTCCCTTGATGACACAAAAGTAAGACCCTCTGATTGCTGTTTGCTAGTTTTCTTGTTTCAGGTAATATGTATTGAAGAGTTGTGTTTCACAATGGGAAGGCTCATTCTTTTTCTGAATATTGTTTTGAGAGAGAGAGGAGCAAGCAAGCACAGGAGCTCCCATGTGGAAGGCAGAGATAGACACGGGGTGTCTTGTGTATGTCTTTCCTATCATTTTGAGATAAGGTCACTCAATGGACCTGGTACTGACCGTTTAGGGTAGACTGTGACTGATCAGTGAACCTCATATCTTCCAGCTCCACTTCCACAGTGCTGGGTGTGGCCAGTCACTGAAACCAACTTTTACATGAGTATTGCATGTCTGAGCTCAGATCCTTATGTTTGCATAACAAGCATTTTACCCCAGAACCTTCTCCCTAGCTGTTCTGTTGCTTCTTAAAAAATATTCATTCTGTTTATGTGTTTGAGTGTTTGCCTGTGTTTGTGAGCACCACATGAGTTCAGTACCCAAGGAGAACAGAAGAGGGTATCATATATTCTGGGACAAGGTGGTTGGGAGCCACCATGTATGTCCTGGGAATTGAACTTGGGTCCTCTGGAAACTTAGCCACTGGTCTTAACTGCTAAGCCATCTCTCCAGTCACATATCTTTAGTTTTTTCATAAGTATGCACTATTTTTTTACAAATATTTCAAAGATTATTTAGCCATCATCATTTGCTTTTACAAATTGTTACAATAAATACCTCTGTAGAACTATGAATCTCGGGATCCAGGAAGATGGCTTAGCCAGAAAAGAGCTTATTATGTAAGTATGAAGACCCAAATGTTATCCAAATCACATGTGTCCTACAACACAAGCTGTAATCCTAGTGGGGTAGATGGGGAAAAGGAGTGTACTTGAATCTGTTGGCAAGGCAGGTAGCTCAGGTTTTCATGAGCCCATGAGAGGCCTTCCCAAAAGCAAGGTGAAGAAGCTGTTGAGGAGGGAGCTTGTACATACACAGGAATTACAAATTTTGCATGTTTACAATTATATTCATGAAGAAAACTCCAAGAACTGAAACTGTTGAGTAAATTTATTGTAAAGGTAGTTTTGATGAATCCATCACTTTTATCCTGTATGTGATTTTAATGACTTGAAATGTATTGAGGCTGTCTGTCCTTTTGACAGTCACTCAAAAGATTTTATGGTTTCCTAGGGTCAAGTTATATAGGATTAAGCCTGGGTGTTTAAATTGCCAAAGATTGGGCTGGCAGATGGTTCAGAGGTTAAGAGCATTGGCTGCTCTTCCAGAGGTTGTGTGTTCAATTTCCAGCAACAACATGGTGGCTCACAAGCACCTATAATGAGATCTGGTGTCCTCTTCTGGTATGCAGACATGTATATATGCATTGGGTACACAATGAATATTTTAAATTGCCAGTTTTCCCAATGTGTTCACACATGCACCTTGGTTCATTATCTAGTGCTGGCACCAAAATACATAATTTGATGAAGATAGTTGGCATAGAGGGTTTTGTTTGCTTGTTTGCTTTTTCTTTAAAGATTGGATTTCTCTGTATATCCCTGGCTGCTCTGGGAGTCACACTCACTTTGTAGACCTGGTTGGCCCTTCAGCTTACAGCCACTGCCACCCAGCTGACTTAAAGTTCCTGTCTGCTCAACCTCTTGACATCACTCCATGAACCAGAAGCTCACTTATTTTCACCTAGTCACACTAGGCAGCTTCAGGCATTGGACTGACTCCTGCTTGGCATTTAGGTGTGAGTTTTGATTATCTGAATTATAGTCCTTATCATGTTTTTTTAACATGCATCTATCTCCCAGCTCCAGATATTTCATTCTTTTTGTGCTGGGGAAATTAGTAAAGCTAGGGAAGATGGCAAGTTGAATGAATTTCTTGTGAAGGTAGGATTTTAGTGGCAGTCTCACTGCTTACAGGGCACAGTAAGTTTGGAGGTTCACCTGGAGTTTTCATTTTCTGTAGAAATCACTGGGAAATTGAAGGCAAAGTAGTCTCTTAGTACTGTGTACAACAGCAACAGTGTCACTATTTTAGATGCACAGGAAATGCATAACATTTAACAGGCATGGTAACAGCAGACTTGAAAAAAGTCCCAAAGCCAGAGAGAGAGTTAAAGAATGGACAACTTGGGCATGAGCAGCTGATGGATTGTTTCAGGGGAGAACAGGACAGAACAGAGCTTAAGAGTTGCCACAGTGCTCCCAGAAGCTTACCTGAGTTTGAGGTCAGCCTCTACTATGGTGTGAGACTCTCAAGTAAATGAGGAAATATTGACCAGACGAGACCCCAGTGGGTAAAGGTACTTGCCATCAAATATGATGCCCTGATGGAAAGAAAAAAGTGACTCCTATGTGATATCGTCTGACATCTACAACCATGCTGTGGTTTTTCTCCATCCACTAAATGAATAAGTGATTTTCACAATCAGAAAAGTATAAAAAGTACTTGGCAGTCAGAAACCATGGACAGAATGGGCAGAATAACTTAAACCTGAAGAATGTAGAGTTTGGGGGCATTTGGTTCTCTGCAGTAAATTTTTTTTCCGGCTACTGAAAAGTTGCTTAGAAAGAGGACAGAATGGGGTGTTGGTCAATGATCTGGGTTGTTATCTGGCCTGCTTCGGGGCACTGCTCAGTGCCTTCCACTTTCCTCCTGGAGCTAAGTTTACAGGACTCTGAGACTGTACCACCCCTGTCTGCCATTCTGTCTCATGACTTTCTGTCCTTTTTGATACCCTCAGACATGATTTTTGCATTTTGTGTTGCATAACAATAATAGAGATAACCTTTCGCACATTTTGCCAAAGTCTTGGCATTTTACTTTGAAAAGCAAAGGAGACCAGAGAAGTGATGATGAGTGGAGCAAGTCAATTGTTTTATATGAGAATATGTGAGCTTGCTGGATATTTGAGGAGACAATTGCATTCAAAGAATGGGAAACTGCTGGACTTATTGTTGATTACCATCTTAAAACAATTTTAAGTACATAGGGAGGCAGAAGCAATGTCTTCTAATGTAACTTTGAATGGGAAGGCAGGTCTAAGCACGAAGTATGTGTTTTAGGTCAAAGTCAGCAAAAATGAGAAAATGTGGTGATGACTGATGGAGACATTCAGGGGTTAAAACAGCCTTTCTTACTAATAACACTGTTAAGGTTGATGATAGGTGATGCTTTGTTGAGCAATCTGTGATGCATTGTCCCTGTCCTCTACTCTCTGGATGCTGTTCCCACTCTAAGATCCAAAATCATCAGCTAATTGATTCTAATGTCCTTTAGGAGAAGGACAAAGAATTGAGGAGGTGAAAATGGTCTTTGGAAGGTATGTGTCTGTGTGCGTGTATGCACACAAGTGCCACCCTGCCTGTGTCTGTGTGCCCAACAATGAACATTTTCCATGCTGCTATTAGGTTGAGCTTCTGGTATTAAGTTGTCTCCAATTCCATTGTTTTCTACTCTGAGCCATTTGTGCACTTGGCCTAACTGGCCATGAGACTGCTGATTTTGTGATTTACCACCGCTACCAGAAGTCATGTAAATACTTGATACTAGGTTTACTAACTGGAAAGGACCTGAAAGGACTAAAGGGCAAACACGGGGAGATGGATATAGGTGTTCCCCAGCAGTAGAAGGCTTATCTTTCCATTTGTTGGAATTCCATTTAACTGGTCTTGATTCTTTGCCATCTGTGATGTGTGTTGGTGGTTTTAGAAGTGACTTGTCCTGGTGAAGGACACTGTCACCCTATTTTTGGTTGCATTGGCTAATGCACAGCACCATACGTTTTTTAGCTAGTTGCCATTTGGTTGGCATGATTGGGATGCTCTCCCTCTTGTGTGGTGTACAGTGAGATTGCAGTTACTAGAGTAAGTGATTTGTGAAACAGCAACAGATCTGGACAGAATCCTGTGTTCCAGCCCCCCAAATTCTTTCTAAAGCAAACCCCAGTGCCTTTCTATGTATTAGAGCGCTCTGCAAGTTAGCAAAGGAAAGTCCACCCAGCCATAGGCAGTGGAGCTTTGAAAGCTCTGTTCTTCGGGGGGGGGGGCAGGAAGTGGAGAAGGAGAGCTGCAGGGAGAAAGGACAGGAAATGGGGAGCGGGGTCGGGATTGGCGCCAGGCAGGCAGCACTGCGGGTGGGCTGCGAAGATTGGCGCTGCCCTGTGAGTCCATCCTAACTTGGGTCCTGCCGGCCTGAACACTTGGTGTCAGAATCAGGCCAGGAAGCCCTCGATCAGAGGCTGGAAGGCATCCCCCAAGGGCATAGGCTCTGCCCTCGTCACCAAGTGCGCAGAACTGGGAGCAGCTTGGCCAGGGCCATTGCCTGGTCCAGGAGGGACTCCACGTGGAAGTCCTGTTGGGGACTTTGGATGGTTTTCTTCAGAACTGCCATCTCCAGCCCAAAAGTTTTAGAGCCTATCTACTGGAATTCCTTGAACTCCAGGTAAGTGGTGTCCACGATCCCTTTTGCTCACCCGGCCTGGACCTGTCCCGGGAGTCCGCCATGTGGTCCAGGCGGGAGGATGCCTCAGAGCCTGTTTCTAGACCCTGAGGCGCCCGTCCCCCACCCCTACCCCGCCACGTTTCTCTAGGAGGGGACCAGCTGGACTTGCGAGCCCGGGCTCCAAATGGCTCTTCCTGGGGATCCAAACTCAAGTGGTCCAGGGTGCCCGAACCCCTGGCGACTCGGAAGGCACTTTGGGAAAGGTGTCTCATGGCTCTACCCGGCCCTCCCTTCTTTGTGGAGAATGGGGGACGTTGCCATTAAAAGGGCTGCAGACCTGCATCAATTGGCGGGCTCCGGAGCCGGGTAGAGATGCTGCGCTCTCAGGGAGCGGATAAGGAACCAGCCGGTTCTCCGCGGGAAGGCAACAGACACTGAGGGTCTGGGGCAGTGGAATGTCCCTTTGGGGAGGGTACAGTGGGCCCGCAGTGTCCGGGAGCCGGAGTGAATCGGAGTCTGCTCTGCAGCCGGGGCATGCATGGCTGAGCTCGCTGGCTCGGGGAAGAAATCGGGTTGCCCACCCTCTGCACACTGGCCTCTCCCTTCGGGTCGGAAAAAGAGGCCCAGCCTCTTCATTGTCCGGAGAGGTGGTTCAATTTTAACAAGCCTTTTGGTAAAGCTCAGAGCCTTGCCCAGTCAATGCCGCTGCCTATAGTATTTGGGGAGTCGCTAGTCACTAGATCAGACTCGCTTTTAGCAAAGCACAGGGAGGGAAGAAAGTCAGGCCTGAGACTAACTTTTAGGTCTGGGCTCCCAGGGTGCGCTCCGGTTTAGAAAATGCCAGCCATCCTTTGGGATTTGCGACCAGGGTCTAGGGAACCTCACATGGGTGCTGCTATTTCCTCATCTTCCAACTATGGCCAGAAAGTGCTGTGGGGAATTCTGGTTTCAGCCCTGAAGGTGTGTGGAGACGCTGAGTGGCTCCTGGCTTGGAGGTACACCTTTGAAATTAGAAGCAAAATCAATGGCCTAATTGGAGTTGAGTGTTTGGTGAGTGGCTTCAGAGCAGAGATGAACGCATTGATTTAGAAATTACCCCATAAGCAAAGAACTGCTGGTACTGTCTTGAAAGTGGTAAATTTCAAATTCACCAACATAATTGACCAAACACATTCCGTTTCGAAAGCGCAAAAAATCTTCACTTGTAAATGACCCAAAATAGATATTTTTTGCCTGTTGCCAGAAGGCCCTTGTTTTAAAGTTACTGCGGCCAGCTTTGATGTAGTCTGGTATAGATATTTGTTTTGTTTTGTGTTTTAATGTAAGTGTTATATTTGCTTCCTTGGCGTGTCATCTTTGCAGCTAAACGGGATCTACAGGCACCTGGTGGTGCCCCAAGGAGCCCGGCTGTGACCTGAGCGCTGCTGTTGCCACTCAGACTGGGGCCCCGTGGAGGCTGAGTGTGGTGCTAGCTCAGGGTGCCAACAGAAGACACCCTTCCCTTAGCAATGTTAGCGAGGGGCCGCCCCTCCCCCCTTCCCCAGCCTGGCTGCCTCTCTCCACTTTGCATTTTAATTCAAAACCTCTTTGAGAGGCAGCCCCTCCTCCTCCAGTCTGGATTTAATATTTATATTTAAGAGTAGATTAAAGAAATTCACATGAAACCCCTCAGAGCCACAGAGCGACATAAGTATGTTTTTGTGGTCGTTGTGACCACTATACTTGGGTGTGCAGCAGGAAGGATTAGAATCATTGACTTGTCTGGGGGAGAGGGGGAAGCAATATTATGCGTGCCTAGCATCTGGAGAAGCATGTCTTCTGTTTGTTATGTGTTAGGTAGTGTTGACTTATGTTTACTCACTATTTTGATCTTTAATAGTATAGTTTTCTGAGCTGTGAACATCATGCAGAGAGAGCTGCTAAGGACTTGCATTTCCGAGGAGCAGGCCTCCCTGTGTGGCCGTTAGTGTGATTGCTCCCAGGCCTGAGGATGGCTGGAAGTCTTTGGAAAGCTTGTGGCCCGGATGCTATCTGTGAGATCAGAAAGATCTCTTTCTGGGCGGGTAATACCAAAGAGCCTTTTAGTGTTTACTGCCTGGTATTTCCTCCCTTGTTCACTTTTCCAGAGAAAAGTTTCTGTGGACAGAGCAGGCAAGTGATCAGAGGCTTTTAAAGGCAACAGCAAAAACTCTTGTTGCTGTTGACTGATACTAACCTCTATTCCCTGTAATGTGTGTGAGGGAACTGGACTTTAGTGCTGGTCCTCCATGCTTTCTGTTTTACTCATTAAACACTGTGAGCCAGGGACTCCATGCTGGGTTATGTGCAGAGTAGGACAACCATTGGTTTAAGCCACCAGAAAGTAAACATATTCTTTTGTGTTATCTTTTGGTATTTTAGGAAAATCTGACTTTTTCTTCAGGACAGGGGGCTTTCTTCATGCAGTGGGTATTTGATGTGACTTGCCTATGCGGTCTGGTAACTGTTTTAATAGGAGTGAGTGTTCTGGACACTTCTGCTTCTAAATACTGATGATAAACGTCATCATTAAAACTTAAATTCTCTCTTTAGACCCATTTTGTTGACTTTCTTCCAAGTTCTCATGCTGGATCATAGTTTTGGGCTGTAGATGTGTTGCTTCTGTGATCTCTTTTTTTTACACCACTGTGAGAATTATCTGTAGATATTACAGTTGCATACCTCTTCTCATGCCCAAGCACCTGCCACCTTGTGCCTTCCTTTCTATCTTAATTCTGAATCTATATCAAAATATCCATTTCATTTTTCTAGATTCATAAAAGAGTAGGGACAGTCTCTCTAATTCACAGTCTTGTCACATCCCACCAATGATTGCTAATGGCCAACTCAGATCAAGTATTTGCTTGTTAGCAGGGAATAGAGAATTATAAATGTCCAGCAAGCTTGGAGCCTCCTGCAGCTTTTCACACACAGACTGGTGCACATTTATGGCAGGAAATTGACAAAAGGAGAAGCTGAATTGCCTTGGCCTCCAGCTTTCTGTCAGGAATGAGGTTGAAGTGATTAAAGAGCTATGCAAGAAAGCCCTGCATGTGTTTACTAACTGTGCAGTGGTGAGTTCTTCACTATATTTCTTGACCCTCCATTCTTGTGGGGCGTGTCTCTGTGATATGCTTTAGAATCATCCTCTGGAAGGATGGAGGGCCCAGCAAAGTAGTGAGGGGGTGGTAATGGGTTACCAGTGTTCCCAATGAAGCCGCCTTCCAAGTAGACCTGCTTCTGGGGTTGCAACATGGAATCAGCAGTGGCTCATTCAAATATTTTCCTTCCATGTGCAAATTCAACTGTGTGATGTAGGGCAGAGAATTCTTAGTCTGTGATACACACTTGCTGTTTTAAATTTTTATTTATTTATTTATTTATTTATTTATTTATTTATTCTTTTTCCTTGAGACAGGGTTTCTTTGTGACTTTGGAGCCTGTTCCCCGCTGCCCCCTAAGAGGGGAGAAGGTAAACTCTCCCATGGAGAGTTCAGAAGCTTTGTTCCTGTGACCCGACCCCTTCAAGAGGGGACACCTAATACTGTAAGGAGTTAGGATTTAAAGGTAGACTTTGGGAACATTCAGGCAAGCATCAGCCTGTATCCTGGCTTCTGCATGTTTAACAACAGTTACCAGCCACATGGTGCTATCCTTGGTACATGGTCAGCATTCTTTCTGGATGAGGCCCTGGAGCAGCAGAAGAGAATGGGGCTGGCATTGGATTATCCATCTGCTCCATGGAGTTACTTGGATGTGTGCTCCCTGCTTTTTGCCTTAAACATCAAGCCTCTTCAGGTTGTTGCCCACCCCCCATACCCTAGTTCCAGGCATTTGGGATAGCTGTTTGGGGAGCAGGGTGATGATACAGAATGGTGGCTCCTAGGTACCCCCTCAACTCCAACACACTCTCTTCATATAGTGCACCCTCGTCAGAAAGCAGCCCGAATGTGATTCTGAGAGAAACAAGCCCTGCCATTTGAAAGTTAGTGATTAAAATATTAAAAAGTTGTTTTGGGGGTAAATGAAAAGGGCTGGGGGAAACTCAGAATCTCTCTAATTTGCTTCTAGAGTCTGGTAAGAAGCTGTCTTTCCAGTTCTGGGGGGTAGTGAAGTTATACTGAATAGTGAATTACCATATCAATAGGTGCGTGCTAAGCCTGGTGACATCTGATAATGGCCTAACTTTGTTTTCTCTTTACTTTCCTGTTAAATGAAAACTTCAAAAAAAAAAAAACTAGTAAATTAGGGCGAAGCTGTTTCTAAAGGAAAAGTATCTCTCTGTTGAGTGAAGTTGAGCCTTTACCCTGGGAGGAACATAGGGAATGTGCAATCTTTTCATCTTAGCCTAAGTTCTCTGGAGCCCAGTCATCAAACATTTACTGAGAATCCCTCTGTACCAGGCACCATGCTGTGCTCCAGATATACTAACTGTGAGATGGAGTGGCCAGGTTATTTCCTCCAGCAAGGAAGCCGAAATGCAGAGTATCCCAATTTGCTACAGTGAGCATTCAAGGTCACTATTGTTTTAAGAATGAGGATCAGGAAGATTGTCCCCAATTTATTCCTCTTATTGGTCATTTGTGAGTCTTCTGATTTATTGATCATTCTTGCTAAGAGATTATGCATTTTATTAGTGTTTTGATTTTGTAGGTTTTCTCTACTATACTTAAAAAATAATTTCTCCATTCCTTGTATTTTCTTTGGCCTTAAATCACCATCCACCTCTTCAGGCTTTTTTCCTCGCTCCCAGTGAATGCATTTTAGCTATAAACATCCATATAATCACTGCGTGTCACATCTTACTCACTCTATTTGTTTATTTTTTGTTTCTTGAGACAAGGCTTCTCTGTGTAACCCTGGCTCTTCCCTGTAGACCAGGCTGGCCTTGAACTCAGTGATTTGCCTGCTTCTGCCTGAGATTAAAGGCATGTGCCACCACTGCCCAGCTATATCTTAAAATTTTCTATGTCTTATTTTTATAATCATTCAGTTAAAGTATTTCATCTCTACTGTAATTATTTCATGACAAATGGTTAAAATGTGGTTACTTCTAATAATAATATTATTGTTGATTTCTTACCTATACTGAGATCTTAATTATTGTTGTTTGTTACTTGTTGTGTGAGAATGTTGCAGCCATCAAGAGTTGTCCACCTTGGTTATTTTGTTTGTTCATTTTCAAGGCCTAAAGTTTGCCAGCTGGTCTAGGCTGGTCCACCAGCAAGAGACTCTCCTGTTGCCTCCTGGGTCTTGGGTAAAAGCACTCCTCACTCTTAGTGTGGGCTGAGTATGGTACTCAGCCCTGTACAGGCAGTCACTCTAGGCACTCAGCTAGCACCTTTGCCTCAAATACTGTATATTCCAAATGACTTTACTCATTTACATGCTGGTTTTCATATAAACTGGGTCACACATTTACACTTTACTCTTGTGTCTGTCAGTTAATAGGTCAGTCTCCCACGGTATTGTGGGTTGGAATCGTTGTGGTATCATTTTTTTTGCAGTTTTCTGCTTGGTGTCCACTGAAGCTTGTCACTTGCAAAAAATCTTGTGGTGGTAATATGCAAATTGTCTGAGTGATAGCTGTGCCCCAAACACTGACACGACTTTTTTCCAGGGCATGGAGCAGCTCTGAGCAGTCTGTTCCCTTTGTCTTGTAAGACCGCCAATCCTATTGCCTTCAGGCCCCACATTTATAATCTGATTTAACCCTGGTGAGTTCCTTAGCCGCTCCAAGCCCAAGTACAGTGGGTTGCAATGGGCACTGGAGCTTTAATGTATGTTTTAGGAGAACACATTTCAGCTTCTGGCATCATAGAATACACATTCTCACGAGCTTAGCCTGGGGTTGCATCTCGCTAATAAAGTCACCCAAGTGTGAAGCTGAGCAGTATTAGCCAGGGAACATCAAAGTGCTTAGTATCTGGCACTTATCAGTTAATCATGGTGTGTCTAAAGGTGATTTTAAAGACAGTTTCCTATCCTTTCTTTTGCAGGTGCTAACTTTGGGTCCCTTCTTGGAATAGGAGGAAGAGCCGTTCTCTACTTTTCAGAACTACAGAGAAACTAAAGAGAACCGATTTCAATAAGCTGAACTCTCTTCTGGCCTCTCCCCTTTCGAGACATCACCACTTCACCCTGTGAGGAGCCTGAAGAATTAGACCAGTCACTATGAATGTGACCACCTTGTTTTCCTTCACAAGTCCAGCTGTGAAGAGACTTCTAGGTTGGAAACAGTGTGACGAAGAAGAAAAATGGGCAGAGAAAGCTGTGGACCTGTTGGTGAAAAAATTGAAGAAAAAGAAAGGGCCCATGGAAGAGTTGGAGAAGGCCCTGAGCTGCCCGGGACAGCCAAGTAACTGTGTCACCATTCCTTGCTCCCTGGATGGCAGGCTGCAGGTGTCCCACCGGAAGGGATTGCCTCATGTCATTTATTGCCGAGTGTGGCGCTGGCCAGACCTCCAGAGCCACCATGAACTGAAGCCTCTGGATTGCTGTGAGTTTCCTTTCAGTACCAAGCAGAAGGAGGTGTGCATCAACCCCTATCACTATAAGCGCGTGGAGAGCCCTGGTGAGTGGTGTGGACTGTGTGTGCCCCGTGAAGGCTCTAGAGATCAGAGCAATACCACCTTTCTCTTGTGGGGTGTAATTCCAAAATATCTTGGGGAAGTTTTGTTTGTATTCATTTATGCATGTGCAAAAGAGCACAGGAACTCCATCTACTCAGCTTTCGCTCATTGTAACGAGTGTCTGTAACAATCACTTTATAAAGAGGAAGGTTTACTTTACTTCATGACTTTGTAATTATCAGGCCTTCATCCCACTGGCTCCAGTTGCCACAGTGTGTCATTCAGGATGGTTTTGTTGATGGATTGGTTCACCTAGCTGATGATTTCTGAGGGTCCCCAAGTATGGATGGTGTCAGATTTGGGTGGCCTCCCTCCCTGCTCCTGCTCCTGGGATGGCCAGGTGACTTTTCTCTCACAGGAACTTCAGACCCCAGGTGTAGACTGCAAACTTCCAGCTCAACCATCCAATAATATGTTGGTCTCCAAAGGCCTTTTGTATTTTTGTGGAATATATATGTCATGTAAAAGTAAAGACTAGGGAATAATTTGCAAAGGCTTTTGTGTCCACTGCCTGTTTTAATAAAGAGAGGATATAAACTAAACCTTTCTCATTTGCTCGCTGTTTTCTTTCTGTCCCCAGTGCTTCCTCCCGTGCTGGTTCCCAGGTACAGTGAGTACAACCCTCAGCACAGCCTTCTGGCACAGTTTCGTAACTTGGGGCAGAATGAGCCTCACATGCCACCGAACGCCACGTTTCCAGATTCCTTCAGGCAGCCCAGCACCCACCCGTTTCCCCACTCATCCAATAGCAGCTACCCCAACTCCCCAGGCAGTAGCAGCAGCAGCAGCACCTACCCTCACTCCCGCACCAGCTCAGACCCTTTCCAGATGCCAGGTAGGAGGGGGCATTCGGGGACGCTGCCTGCCTTGGGGAGGTGGGTGGGGGTGGCCTGCGGGGCGGGGGCACAGTGGGTGGAACCCTGAGCACATCCTGGTGAACCAGTGCTTGGAGAATATCAATGTAGGGAGGGAGTTGTACATAGAGCTGGAGAAGAGGATGGCTTGTTTGAGTCCTGTTAAGTTTTGAAGCAGCTGCATCCTTTTTTGAGTGGCACAATTGTTCCAGTCTCTGCTCTCCATAAAAAGAAAGGGGAATATGTCAAATTACACACACTGCTGTTCTGAGAAGCGGCTTCGGCAAGCTTTTCCAACATTGAAGAACCCTTGTTATCAATGCAGCTGCAGAAGAGCTAATTACTGGGGTATCCGCCCGACCCATTTAATTAGATTCATTTTGCCAGTGATGTAATTCAAAAAATATGTTAATATGCTTTTAACAGCAAGGAAATGAAACAGAAGTGATGGAGAACATTGCTTGTTTAACTTAGCAAAGACAAAAACCAGTTATTTTCCTGCTTGTTTAACTTAGCAAAGAAGAAAACCAGTTATTTTCCTGTTTTAGTCATAACTGATGGTGTAATAGTGAATAATTAGAGGATTACACTTTTCAGATTACAGGTTAGTAAGCAAGCATCTCAAATATTAGTGCCAGAGCTCTTGCCAGTCGACATCAAGAGGGACACGATAAATAAAAGATCATCATGAAATGCATGGATATTTTTGTGAGGGAAAATGATGGGACAGGATGTTTATAGAGCCACTTAAGGTGCTTTACATTAAATTTTACTTCAGCATCCATGTTGTACCTTCAGAAATTAAAACGTGATCCATGCTTTATTGCTTCCTCCGTTCCCAACTATAAGGAAAAGGAAAATGTTTACCTAAAGCTATCCTCTGACCCCTGCATACATGTGCACACACATGCATCTGTGTACACTTGAGCAGGCCTAATCATACGCAAAAGCTCTCAGTGCAGAGGAGAGTCTGTGCCTGAAGCATGTAATTTTTCCTTTCAAACTTTGTAGCTGTTATACCAACAACTGCTTACCAGCCTCCTGAAGACGCCATGGCCCAGGATGGCTCTCAGCCAATGGACACGAATATGATGGCACCTGCACTGCCCTCCGAGATCAACAGAGGAGGTAAAATGAGTTGTCAGAGTGTTGTCTGTATGTCCTGTCCAAATGTTACTTTTACTCATTTAGACCTTAAAAAGGTAGCTGTTTGAGAAACATGGAAAAAACGTTTTGCTGTTGTTTTAAGCCTAATGCAAAGAATTCTCTAGAGCCCATCTTTTTACTTAAACTCTGTCACAGTCCAATATGAGATCTCAGAATTGAATATGGAGGTCTTAGATTCCCACTGGTCTCTGAAACGGCCGTACACAGTGCTCTGCCATTTTGTGTTACATAGTTAGGTGAAATGAGTTGCCAGCATTGGTGGTTAGAAAACCGAACTGTCAGTCACCTCTAAAGACAATCTGTATGTTGACCAGTGTGAATAATCAGCCACGATTTATTAGTTATGGAAAAATAAACAAGTTTATCTGTATCCTTAACATGCTAATTTGCTTTCATCTTCAATAAATGAGTAAGTGATACATATAATATCATATATGCATTTATATACATATATGCACATATATCAAATAACTGTTTAAAATGCATCTGTCTATGATTTGTTACCAATAAATATGGGTTTGTATGGCTGTTTCACATACCTATATACACAGGAGGTTGTTAAAAATCTCTGTGCTTACAGAGATAGTCGGAGGAAATGATTGAGTCCTGTTTTATATAACAAATACATCTGTTATTTATATGCTCATGTGTTTTCACGTCTTCAGAATAGCCCCTATGCCACTTTTGGAATTTTTATTTGGGGAACAAGATACCCTATGTGGGGCCTGTAATGGTCATGATGAGATTATCTCTGTTACCCCCAAATAGAGACTTATTTTTAAGTTTTTTTCCTTTAAAATAGCTTAAAAAATGTTCCCAGTTGGAGCCATTTAAAAATCACATAGTATTTTCAGAGGAAAATATTTTGACTATTCTCCTGTTGTTATCTCTGGTGGATTCCCAGAACATGGGTCAGCAAGCTACAGCCGGCACACAGATCAGCCCACTTTCTGTTTTTGTAAATAAAGCTTTATTAGAACACACTGTGCCCATTTGTTACGTATTATCTATGGCTAAGATTTTTATTTGTTGTTGTGGTTACAAAGGCAGAGTGGAATTGTTGTGATAAAGACCATATGTTTCACAAGATCTTCCTGGCCTTTTATAGGAAAAAATGTGTCCACATGCAAGCCAAATGAATAGCAATTTTAACAATGCTGAAAGCTGATAGAAGGCCTATGTGACAGATGGCACAGCCTTCTCTGGGGTTTGGCACTTGTGAATTACTAAAGCTTTGCTCCTTGAAGAGCAGCAGACAGGGAAGCATTGCCTAGAAAGAAACAATGGAAATAGTATACTTTCAGCTAAGCTACTTACATAAAACAAATAACTGGCTGGTTATGTTAAGAACATGACAGCACTCAGGAAGCACAGGCAGGCTGAACGCTGAGTTAGAGGCCTGCCTGGTCTACAAAGCTACAAAGAAACTGTGTCTCGAAAAACCACAAGCAATCAAACAAAAGGATGTGGAAGTCTTTCTCCTTCTCCTTCTCCTTCTCCTTCTCCTTCTCCTTCTCCTTCTCCTTCTCCTTCTCCTTCTCCTTCTCCTTTTCCTCCTCCTTCTCCTCTTCCTCCTTGTTCTTCTCCTTCTCCATCTCCCAGTCCTGGTGGATTTTCTTTCTATTTCTTATATTTGTACACTGAAGCCCCATGAGACTCATTAGAGTAATGATCAAGTTGGCAATGGTGTGGTTTGTGTGCCTGGGCTCTCAAAAGGCATGCATAAGAGGTTTTGATGCAGAAAGGGCTCTTTTCCCAGCCTTCTGGTTGAAAGCATTTAGAAGCATTATCTGTTTGGAGATTCATCAGCCTTAAGAGATTGGGCCTAACAAGCTGCATCCTCTTGGTAAACCTGTGTAGTTTCTATTGTTGGCCCATTCTGGGAAGGGAGAGACAAACACACCCGCTTGGCATGACTTGAAGCAAATAGAAGGAGGTTAGCCTGGCGTCTGGATGAGAGAGATATATTTTATTCAGGAGGAATGGCCAGCTGGCACGGTTTCTTCCTGAGCTATAGCAAAACTGGAGCTTCAGCCATCACTAGCTCTTGTGAAGCCAGGCAGATTCTTCATGATAGGAAGAAGTTTGTTTTCAGGGCTTGGAGAAAGCAGAGGTCTGCCAAGGCTTGGCAAAAGCTGTTCCTTTCTTCACCAGCCCATTGGCACATCTCCGGGCACCTCCTGTTCCTGTGCCACTTGCTTTCTCATTGGTCACTGTAATACTTGTAGATAGTGTGCCAGCAGGAGTGACTTCAATTATTTCTGTATGTTAATGAGCAAGTTATAAGTCATTTGTATTCAGCAAGTGCTGTTGCCGGGCTTGCTGAGCTGGTATATTGGATCTCTGCCAGTTCCCCAATGAAAGGAGAATGCCAGCCTTAGTAAGAAGTACATTGGATCTCACAGAAATGACCCATGTGATCCTCGTAGTTGCCCCTCCCTGTCTTCGTTCGACCCTGCTCAGCCAGTTTTACAATGGGGTTTCTGGTTGGGGTGCTCCAGGAGTAACTGTGAGCAAAGTTCTTTCCTTCTTGCAGATGTTCAAGCTGTTGTTTATGAGGAACCAAAGCACTGGTGCTCTATTGTGTACTACGAGCTCAACAACCGCGTGGGTGATACGTTCCAGGCCTCCTCCACAAGCGTGTTGGTGGATGGTTACACTGATCCTTCCAACAACAAGAACCGCTTCTGCCTTGGGCTGCTTTCCAACATTAACCGGAACTCCACAATAGAAAACACCAGGCGACATATTGGAAAAGGTGCGTGTCCCTTTACCCCTCCTGCAAATGTTCATCTTTTCTTCCTCTAGAAGTGACCCCATCATTCTTGTGGCAAATGCAAAATGTTCAGATGCTGCTGTTCACAGGAGATTCCCAAATGGCCACTAAACCAAGGGTATGCCCAGCCCCCATGTTCAAATTAAAGCAATTCCCTTTGCAGGTGTGAACACTTTGCTTTTGTGTAAGCTCAGTGTCAGTGCTGGTGTGGGTCAGCTGATCATAGCACTCACAGTGCTGATGTAACCCAAGCATTCTGGAAAGTCATTTGGCAAAGTGATTCAAATCCTTTGATCCAGCCGCTTAACTTCCAGGAATGTCTCTTATAGATATTAGTAAAAACCGTCCAGTGACATTTGTCATGACTGCAATAGTAGATAATTAGTGTCAATACTGGTCTGCTGAAGGAGCCTGGTTAAACAGTTACAGCAGCAAGTCATACAGAAATGTGAGAGTTTGCAACACAGGCTTTAATGATTGCAAAACCGGACACACAATTGCAGACTGTTAATTAACAAGCATTTTCCTCTGTTGCTGAAGGAATGCCAATATTTTCCACATCTTTATATTTCATATATTGTCTTAATTTTCTAAAATGAAAAGACATCATTTTTGATATCAGGGAAAAGGGTTTTTTTTCTTCTTAAAAAGTTTTCTCACTGGGTATTGGTGTCGCATGGCTTTTATCCCAGCACTCGGGAGGTAGAGGCAGGCAGATCTCTGTGAGTTCGAGGCTAGCCTGTTCTCCAGAGGTAGTGCCAGGATAGGCTCCAAAGATGCACAGAGAAACCCTGTCTTGAAAAACCCAAAAAAAAGTTTTCTCTATATTTTTGTTCTTAAATATATCTCTGTATACCACTAAACAAAATGGATTTCTGCCACAGTGGGTAGAGCTGATACTGGGGTCTTAGCCCTGTGTGTCTGTAGAAATGCCACATTGTGTTTCCTCAGATAGTCTCACTAGCATTTTCTATTAAGCCATTCCAACTAAGCACCTTCTTAGCTCAAAGTCATACTACCTGCCTGTTTGCTAGCCTCTTCTTACTCCCTCGTGAGTCTTGGCCAGAGGGTCCATCTTCCTTTTTGAAGATTTGCTTTTGTTTATTTTCTGTGTGTATAACGGGGCACATAGTGGTCAGAGGACAAATTTGCAGAATTGGTTCTCTCCTTGGTCCAGCTTTAATAGGAGGGGGTCCAGGACACTCCCTGCTTCTCCCTGAGAAGGGGGGATGCTGCCTGGTCTTTCAGCGTCCTAAGTTATAAGACGTTTTCAATTATTGTTTTTTGTACTTATTTCGGTGAGCTCGTTTTTCACACAGTATGTTTTTTTTTTCTATTTAAAAAGTGTCTGTTTTTAACTAGACCTCATGTCTTACTGCTTCCAGCAGTAATTCTTCAACCCGGGTTTCACTCCTCTGTGTTTATTGACCATCCCTTCTCTCTCTCTCTGAAGTTTTCTGAACAATTTAGCCTTGGCATAAATGCAGAAGACTTTAAGCACATAGCATACCCCAGGAAACTACAGGTTTTATATTGCTCTATTTTTAGAGTGTCCATATACTTTCAACTCTGGTTAAGCAGGACATTAAATACCAAAATGAAAATGTCAACCATTATTATTTTTGAGAGACTTGTTTGTTCCTGAACACACTGGTTATCACAAGCATAACATAGTTAGCTAGATGTCTGTCAGAATGGCTATGTGAGTGGCCAAATTTGACTCTGCCTGGGTGCCTTTCAGCCTATGACTGACATGGTCTGTCCTCTCACAGGTGTCCACCTGTACTATGTTGGAGGAGAAGTGTATGTCGAATGTCTGAGTGACAGCAGCATATTTGTGCAGAGTCGGAACTGCAACTACCATCATGGGTTTCATCCCACCACTGTCTGCAAGATCCCCAGTGGGTGTAGCATGAAAATTTTCAACAACCAAGAGTTTGCTCAGATACTGGCACAGTCTGTGAACCATGGTTTTGAGACCGTGTATGAACTCACCAAAATGTGCACTATTCGAATGAGTTTCGTGAAGGTGAGCAGTACCCGCCCTTCTCATTCAGGCCTGACCCCCGCCTCACCCCTGCTATTTACAATATGTATACCTGTGCCTTCCTGGTATATATTCCTATCAGTGCCCACTAAGAGCACCATTGTCCAAGAGGTTGCATGGGAACTTAGAATATAGTCCTCTCCTCACACCATGCATGTCCCAGAGATGGAACTCAGGTCTCCAGGCTTGGTGACAGGCACCTTTATCTCCCCCTGCCTCCCAGTCATCATGCAGTTTATTCCGGGTCAAGCTAAGGGTTTAATAGAGTCCAGGCTGGAGCATGTATTATTCCAGAAGCAGGCAGCCTAGTCAGTCTGTGTGTCTCAGCAGTCCTTACGGCTCATATCAGCCTGGGGAGGGACAGCCTAGTGAATCTTGTCAGTTTCAGTAAAGGTTTTACGATGTCTGCTTCCTGAGTTTTAAGGACTTTGCCTAGAGGGTGGAGTGTTTCACCTCCCCTTAAAACATTCAGCAATTCTGGAGCTTCCCTATAAGACAGAAGGTTTTATCTTTGAAGATATTGCTACACAACATGTGTAAAAGGTGAGAGAAGAACCAACTTCACAGATTTGTTCTCTGAGCTCCACATGCACACTGTGGTGTACATTAACACACATTCATGCAACAACAACAAAAAGCTGGGTGCAGGGCTGTGTGTAGTCCCAGCATGGGAGACAGATAGGATCCCTTAGGCTTGCTGGCCGCCAGTCTCGCCTGATTGGCAAAAGCCCAGGTGCAGCAAGAGAACTCATCTCAGAAAATACAGTGGAGTGTGATTGAAGAAGACAGCCAGTGTAGACCCCTGTACTCTCCAGGCATGGACACACAGATAAAGGGGCAAGGGACTGTTCAGTTAAAGGTGTAGGACTCTTACAGTGGTCCTGGGTTCAGTCCCAGCATCCAGCTGAAGTGGATCACGACAGCCTGTAACTCCACCTCCAGGATCCAACATCTTCTGAAATCCACAGACACCACACATTCATAGGAAAATCCATACTCAAACATGTACATATTTGCACAATTTTTAAATAAAATATTAAAAAATAAAGCCAGTTTGATAATACATGCCTTTTATTCCAGTGCCCAGAAATCAGACAGGAAAGCTCTGAGTTTGAGGCCAGTTGGGTCTACATAGGGAGTTTAGGCCAGCCAGGGATACCCATTAAGAGTATGTCTTAAAAGTATAAGTATAAGTAAAGTTTTAACGTAACATTAATGTAGTGGGAAATAAATATCTAAAATATCTTTTTGTTTGTTTGTTTGTTTGTTTGTTTGTTTTTCGAGACAGGGTTTCTCTGTGGCTTTGGAGGCTGTCCTGGACTAGGTATTGTAGACCACACTGGTCTCGAACTCACAGAGATCCCCCTGCCTCTGCTTCCTAGTGCTGGGATCAAAGCCATGTACCACCACCTCCTGACTAAAATATCTTTATTCAAACAACTACTGAATATATTTTAAATTTGTAATTACCCAAGACAAATAATTTTTATTTATTTATTTGAAACAAGGTCTCATTCTGTACCCCTGACTGGTCTGGAACTCACAGAGATCTGCCTGCTCCTGCTTCCCGAATGCTGGGATTAAAGGCATGTGCCACTATACCAGACTAAATAGGTGATCCTGGGGTCCGTGGATAGACTTTTGGTGGCCAATGTCCATCCCCAAAACTTACCCATGCTTTTGTGGTATGTTTATTTTCTTGTGCGACGTAGCCATGAGTCCAAACATAATTATGTGATCTGATCATATGATCTGGGTAGAGTGACTCAATGAGATAGAGAGTTAAATGACACCAGTGTGCTTTCTTTTTCCTAGGGTGGGGAGCCAAGTACCACAGGCAGGATGTTACTAGCACCCCCTGCTGGATTGAGATACATCTGCATGGCCCTCTCCAGTGGCTGGATAAAGTTCTTACCCAGATGGGTTCACCCCACAATCCTATTTCCTCAGTGTCTTAAAGGGACTCTGGCTTCTGTCTCTTGCAAACTGTTGAACCTTGCATGTACTCGAAGGATGGATATGTCAGACGGGTGAAAACCTGACAAGGGAGCCTTGATAATACTTGACCTCCGTGACCAACTGTTGGATTGAGAAATTAACAAACATTGGTAACATGATGTTGATATCAAGAATATGTTTGGTTTACATTGTGACATTCTGTTGTATGATCAACTAAAATCTTGACTTTTAGCAGGACTTTTGTGTATAATTTTAAAGGAGATGGCCAGGCCAGGGACAAATTATCTATTAGAAGAAGAACAATCCTGAGCAGTCCTTTTGTTGGGAGTGTTTGGCAGAGTGTTACCTTAATAGTCTTTGAAGTGAGCACTTCATCAGGTTCTGAGCCCACACTGAATCATCTTTTGATGGGTTTTCATCATGTTTTAAAACTATTTGTTTAGAAATGAATGGCATTCTTTGTTTTTAAAGGGGAATCTTTATGACATACACAGTATTCTTAATAAAACTGTATGCTGATTGTAGTGCTGTTTGAATGATGTCAGGGTTTTGCTCCTTGCTAAATATGTGTGTACAGAATATTTGGAGGTCAGGAATAGTCTAAATGACTAGGGGATCTAGAAGCTATTTGTCGGTGGGGTGGGGGTAAGAAAATGACAACCGCAAATATAGACTATGTCTTAATGTTCAGTTTGTTGTCTTAAATGAGCAAGCTGGTGTCTGAATTCGCTGTGTTTCAGGTTTTAGAGTTTTTTTTTGACTTTTTTCCTTTCTTTTGTTTTATTTCATCTGCTCTACACCACAGTAAAGCAGCTGGTTAATTCCTGTAACTGTCTGAACAAATGAATAATTCCTTTTATTTGCAAATCAATTGGATTTGTGTTTCAGTATCCAGTATATGAAAGGCTTGAATTCAATGAGCAGTTTTTATGGAGTTTACAATACAGGTATAGGCTTTAATTTACAAATGAATTGTTTGCCAAACCTAGTAACTGTGTTCATTATTCACAGGTGTATAGAAGATTCCTATTGGAATCCATTTCAAACATTTTTATTTTGTTTTGGTTTTTTTATGGTTTGGTTTTGTTTCCTTTTGTTGATTTTTCCATTCTCCTCTGCTCTTACACATTTACACCTTTATTCCCACAATAGCTGGGTTTCTCTACTGGAAAATTTTAAATAAACCTGCCATTATTGCTTCCTTTGATTAAAAATGTGTCGTTTTTGTTCTTTGCTTGTTAAAATTTGGGATGAGTAAGATGTTGTCTATTTTTTTCAATGATCTTGCCATATACTAAAAGCTCAGTTGGTAAAGTGGGGACATGGAACCTGGCTTGCTAAAAGAGCAGAGCTATCTAAAGTCGGGAGAATGGAAACATAAGGCTGGGAAAAACTAAGGGAAAAGCAATGAGGGAGGGCATGTACCATGGTGCAACTGTACAGGTTACAGGGTAGCTAATGGAGCTGGTCCCTTTCCTTGATATGAGATTCAAACATCATACTGGTCCTCCAGCTTGGCAGCAAAGCCGTTACCCACTGAGCCTTTCAGCACCCCACATGTGTGTGAGCTTTTTATTCAAGGGGCTTCCACAGTGTACTTACTGATGGATGCCCTTACTCAATTGGAAGCATAGTTTTCCAATCTGAAGGGTACGCATAGGGGAATATAGCCAGGGCAGACCAAAAACTGAATGCACAGGAGAAAGTTACCTTTGTGGTGCAGTTTTACTGGGATGGGATGATCCCCCCTTTCCCACCAAGGGAATTTAAATAATATTTTTTGAAAAAGAAACAATTTGAGGTCATTATGTTTTCTAGCCACCCAAATACCACAGCTTCATCTCACATTCTCTCCTGGACTTGGTGCAAAACCCCAAAGTTTAAGGGTCTATTGTCACCACTAATTGAAATCCACTTTAAAAGAAAAGAATGTCTTGCTCCCCACACACTGAAACTACAAAATGTATCCTCAGAACCAGTGACCCAAATTTCTGCTTGTTGTTGTTGCCTCCAAGAAACATCAATGGCAAGCAGAGGAAGCTTGGGCCTGGAGACCTTCACTGTTACAGTTTCCTGTCCATCTTTGCTACTTGCTAGACCACTTGGCTTCTGTGGACCTCTCCATGCACATTGACTGAGTGGAGATGGCAGCATCACACATTTAAGCCGGGATCATTCAGCTAAAGTTATGAATACCCTAGAAATGTGTAACAAATTCAGGAGGCAACTTACTGGAACCCTCTGTGTTTTCCATTGGCTGAGATCGTTTAGTGTGACTGTGGCCCAGATCAGTAAGATAGTTTGTTGTTGTTGTTGTTTTTAATTACTAAAACTGGACTGTGAAGAGGCCCAGCAGATAAAGGATGAGTATGATTAATAGAGTTTACACCCTACAGCCCATGTAAGTGTGGGTGGGTACGGCAGCCTGCCTGCAATTCCACCCTGAGAAGGTAGACAGGATTCCCCTGAGCATTTTGACTGTGGGGACTAGCCATATCCATGAGCTCTAGATTTGATTGAGAGACCCTGCCTCAAACAATAAGGTAAAAGAACCATCAAAACTGATTCTTGACATCAACCTTGGGCCTCTGCATACATGTACACTCACTCACACACACACACACACACACACACACACACACACACACACACACACACACAAAGTTGAAAAATGGGAATAAATAAAGTCACCATTAAGAATGATGTGTAACTGGAGATTGTCTAAAAATAAAGAGCTCACATAAAGTTCTCTTCTTTCTTGGTGGAAACTGCCTTTGCTGTTCTTGAGTTCCTTTGTTGGGCAGTTAGTGAGTTGGGTATTACACTGTGACTGCCTTGAAGATGTACTAAATAAAACACAAAGATCATCACATCCATAGAGACCTACTAGACGGAGACCCTGGGGTATGCAGTGGGGTGTATAAAAAGGCCTTTTGTACTTAAGAGTGGGTATATTGAATTCTATTAAAATCTTAATGAAAAAACATTCTCATCTGCCATAGCAGGTCAATGATCAAGTCTTTCCGGAATGTTTTGTTAAAGGAATTAGAAAAATCAAAGCAACTATTTGACTAGAGAAGGAGAAAACAAATGAAGTTCAAGAAAATGACAAAGATGACATGGACTGTTTTTTGAGACTCAAAGCCAGGATGATTAGAAGTATAGAGCCCTGGCCCTACCACCTCTAGCGTTTGACAGAACTGAAGCTCCAGCCCTGGCCTCGACAGCAGTATCCCTATGTTTCTAACACATGTTCCCTTGTCTGTAAAATGGAGACCGTAAATCTAACCTGACTGGGTCATGGAGAGATTAACTGAACAAAGCGCTAGAGCTTCTCAGTAAAGATTAGCTCTGATTAAGATCCTGTCTTCAGGACTAAAGGAAGGACACTGGCAGGGTATACAAATGCCTGGGTCTCTGCTGTAGGCACCAAGCCAGGGGCTTCCTCACATTGTTTCTCTTCCTCTCAACAACACAGGAGATACTTTCTACTCTTCCATAACTCTGGTTATCCTTTGCTGGAATAAATGATTAAGATGGCCAGTGTGTAAAGAGAAACAGTCTTTTCTTAGCTCACAGTGTGGAGGTTGTGAATTGTGACTTGACAGGGCAGACCCAAATCCATGAGGGACAGAGGGCAGCATGGGGCAGAAACGAACTAACTGCCCACCTTGCAGCTGAGCTGCAAGGGGATGTGGGATTCGTGTCTCCCACTATCCCCTTTGAAAGCATGCCCCAATGGCCAAAGACTTCCAACTAATTCCCACCTCTCAAAACCTTCATCCTCTTCTGATAGCAAATTCTGCAAGCTAATCCTATAACACAATAGACTGCTGAGTGACAATTTTGAAATGCTGTGCTCGGATCATACCAGCCATAACCACCTTAAGCAGAACAGCCTGCAAGAAACTCCCAAAGTCAGGTCTGTGATGCACTTTCCTAGGGAGTTAAGAGTCATCGGACTCTCCCCTGAGATTCTAGCCACTCCTTCCTGGCCCTCCATCCCAGCTATAGGTAACCACAAGTTGTGTGTGGTTTTGATAGCTGCTTGAGTAGGGATAGAGTGTGGATGGCTAACAGAAGTAGAGAGACCCCATGTACACAGCCATGGGAGTCACCCACATGGGGTGAGGCTTCAGTGACGTGACTGCTTGTGGTTACCCATGCTCCTCTAAGTAGCCTCTCTCTGTGTAGTGTACAAAAGCACAATGGACTTACTGTGTCACCAACCTTGATGTGGCTAGAATCATTCTGCCTGCTGTTGATTCCCTAGCTGAGGTAAGGAGAAGTTTGTCCACACCTCCCCAGGAAAGGGTCATACAACGGTGATGTTCAAGATCAAAACTGCACACCATGTTTAATATAAATAAACCAGCTCAGAAGCTATCTTGTCCAAAGTTGTGTACTATAAACAAAGTTACTGAAAAACAAGGAGAAAGCAACAAGAGAGGAAATCATGTTGAATTTTGTTGAAGGGAGATGGGTAAAGGTTTTACAGAGGAAGCGGCTTTCAAGGTTGAACATTTGGATAATCAGAAATTTCTCGGTAGAAGCGTCGGGTCAGACATACCTGTGATATGGCTATTGTATGGTTTGGCCTCTGAAAATGCACTCCAGCCCTTGGAAATGATACCTCTGTGATGTCTGCATGCTAGCTAGAGATTCTACCTCCAGAGGACTGGTGAAGGAAAGTGTGTGTGCAAGGTGACAATGGAAAAGTACAAGTAGGAGATCCAGGTGCATTTGGAAGCACAAATACGTGTAGGGTATTTAGGCAGGAGTGTCACAATTAATGATCTTGGGTACATCAGACTAAAGGATGGGAATGTTTTTCCTCCTATGATTATAGCCCCTTGATCGATGAGATCACTTGAGGATCAGATATGCACCCACAATGGAACTCCAGTGAAGGATACCAGAAATGAGCAGAGAAGAATCACAGAAAACAGGGTTTCTTTGAGCAAGTTTTTATTTACACAAGGGACAACACAAGACAAAAGCAAGGACTAAGAATAGGAATTAGAAAGCCATTGCTGACCTATGAGTTTAGGGGTTTGTTTGCTCCTTTTCCCATTGCTGTGATAAAATACACTGACAAAATAACTTATGGGAGAAAGATCTTATTTTATCTCACAGCCCCAGGAATCCATCATGGTGAGGAAGTCCAGGCAGAAGCTTGTAGCAGCTGGTCACATGGCATAAATGATCAGGAACAGAGGGCAATGTATGCAATGCTGTAGGTCAGCTCCCTTTCTCCATTCTTATAATCAAGATCTCATCCAGGGAATGAAGCCACCCACAGTGGGCATGTCTTCCCACCCCAGTAAACATAACAACATAATCCCCTACAGGCATGTTCATGTGCCCATCTCCCAGGTGATTTTAGGTTTGTGAGGTTGACAGTTATCTAACCTTTGGGGACTGGCAGCTGTGGCCCCTAAAGCCAACATGTGAAGGTTTGGAAGCTTAAGCTGAAAGTAGTGGAAGCAGTATATTTGAGTTCAGAAAAGTTTATTAATGAGAAGGAGACAAAGGTGGAGAACAGAACACAGAGGCTAGAAGATAAGTAAATAGGAAGAAAGGCTTTGCTAGGACAGGAGCTGTGAGACATCTGTTTCCCTGGTGAGTCATCCACAGAAAGTGGTGAAGACTGTGCTGAAGATGGGCAAGTCAGAGCAGCTGCTGTGAGAGGGAGGAGATCACTAGTTGACAAACCAAGCATCCTCAGGAAGAGTTGTGTGCATCACTGAGTGGGCAGTAGGCCTGCTGCTGATCCATTTCCAGAGCTGAAACTAAACATCACAGAACAAGAATGTGGTCAAGTTCCTAGAGCTGAGGTTGATAAATACATCAGTCCTGGGGAAGTTCTAGCAATCTGTGACGCTCATAGGGGTGATGGCTGTGAAGCCCTTATCATCAGATACAGAAATTTTGTTAGTTCCATTTCGGGCTGGGTGTAGCTCAGTGAGCAGAACATGATCTCAGCAATTCTAAGGACCCTGCTTCAAACTCGAAACCAAAGAGAGGAAGAGACACCCACACAGAGGGAAAGTGAAGTCTCTAGTCAGCTATTTGGAAGCACCCCAGTACTAGGCTGTACCCTACAGACAGCACAGGATGTTACCCACATTTCCAAAATGACGGGAAAATGACATTAATGAAGCATGATTTTTTCAATTGTTCATAACAGTGATTATCATTCATTCAATGCTCAGTTAAATATCTGCTCCGCACAGTTAAATGACTACAGCCTGGTGCTGAAGGCACAGTGGTGAATGAGAGTGAGTCAGATTGCAGGGCCCCCCTCCTGCAATCACACAAACCTCTGGAAAATAGCATCGCTGGTCAGAGCTTTGCAGGAGTCTGGGGAGAGGGGGTGCTGGCCCGGACTCAAGGGGAGAAGAATGTACCTGTGTGACTGGACTGAAGAAGAGCCTTGTCGTGTATTTTATGTGTGTGCACATACCATTATTGTACAGACAGGTCTGATAGGAGTACTCAGCTTCTGTTGAGAGTGACATTGTGTTTTATTTTGTTTGTTTTTTTCTGTGAAATAAAGAACCTGGATGAATCAATGATATGTTAGGTGATTTCCATATTTAAAGCTACCTCTTGAAATATATGTGTTCATTAAAAGTCAGATTTGCATTACATGTATATGTCCATGTACACATACATACATGTACTTTGTGTTGTGAAATAGATTCTTCGAAAAAATTTGACCACTATTTAATCATATATATAAGCATTTCCTATATACACATGGGAAGAGAGAGGACAGTTAAACATGTACATATAATATAAAAATAATTTCCCTTTTCACTTAAAATGATGTGACATGAGCAAACACATATTTAATTCTTTCTGGGAGTCATGTTGACTAAAGAAAGGCATTTTGATTAGTTTTTAGCCGTGATGTATTCACAGAGGACTCTGGCTCCTGGGTTTATTTTAAACCTGAAAATCTGTGACATGTAAGGATGACAGTGTTAACCATTGTTGTGGAACCATCGTCTATGCCAGCAGAAAGCTGAGTCTGTTTGTGCATGCTGCTCTCTGGCTGCCCTTGGCCATCACTAAGTCTGAATATCGGGTGAAAGCCTAGAGATTTGGATGAATGACAAGATACCTGGTCCACTTTCTGAGAGAATAGCTCTCACCTTTATTGTGGAGCAGCATAAAATACAAACTTACAAAAACCCCAGGTGAAAGGGTTCACAACAGGATATTGATGTTAGTAGGGTGAGGTCAGATAAAGAGGGGGTCCCCGTGGTTATGCTAGAAAACAACTCAGAGACCCTGTGGTGTCTGGGTCCCAACATCTCCCCCTTCTTTATATATAGCAAAACAGTTATCAAGGAAGAACTATAAGATTTTAACCATTCTATCTTAGTGTGTTACTATAACTATCTATCTTCAACTCCATCAAAGACCATAGAATGATAATATATAAACTCTAGAACTGACAGACACATCTTGCTTCCTAGAAAGTCACCCAAAGGTTCTAGATAAAGCTGGGACATCCATTCTTAGCCTACAGACCACAATGGGTCTGGTAGACTTCTCAGCAAAGCAGGAAATTCTAAACTCTCCAACTACATTGGCAGTTTGTCCGTCATCTTTTTTCTGTGTCTTGTAGAATATCTGGCAGACTCTTCCAAGAAGCTGGAACAATTTATGACTGTCCACCTTGTTTAAGCAGTCACATTCCTGTGGGCACTGCATGTCCAGTGTATAAAGCCACAGTGACACAATTCAGGCAAGAGCAGCTTCTTGCCCAAATGGCTAATTTGCCACATCAAAGGCAAGCTTTATTTCTTCGATGCCATCTTCCTCTCAGATGTAACTGCTGTGCCAGGAGAATTTGTGTCTCACTGTCAAGAAAAACCCTAAACCATTTAAATGTCATATATTCCTTGGGTCTTTGAATGGTTTGAAGAATATCTATATATCTAGAAAACCTAACTAATATCAACAAAGGAAGATCCATTCCAATACAAAGTATCAACAAATGAAGATCCATTCCTATACAAAGTATCATTTCTATATCATAGTCCTGTTTTTTGCTTTAAAAAGTGATTGACTGTGACCACTGCCATTTCTAACTGATCAAATTTAAATGAAAACAAATATAAGGATCACCTGGGCCACTGCTTCATGGGGACCTGCCCTATGAAACCATACCAGTATGTAAAGAATCCACAGCTCTTCACCCTCCTTTGAATAAAAGCAGAATTTTTTTCCCATGTAACCTGTACTTTAACAAGTGTTGCTCCTTCCCTAGCAATTAAATGATTTAAAGGCAACACAATAGCATTCTTTTGTTAACAGTTACACAATTACGATTACACTTCAAATTCACACATGTGGCCACACTATGCATACAGAACATACATACATCCTTTGAAAAAAACTCACAAAGGAGAGTAGATGTCGAAGGATGGCCTTCCTTACCATAGCTTGGCATCTTTGAAGAATCTTCAGGACTGTCACATCTTTGTCCATTCCTGTATGGTCTTTTGCATGGATTGGGTCTATTATTTATCTATTTGGACATATTCTCCTTTCTCATCTGGTGTGACAATGATGTGGATGGCTTGTGGTGAGGTCTCGGGGAGAGCGCCTGGAAGTGCAAGGCTATGTAATTGGCATTGCCAGTACTCTTTTTTGGAGCTGGGTTGTTAGTGACACTGGATATAGGGGATGAAGACATTGGGTTCTGCATAGAGACACAGTTCTCCTCACTGTCGCCAGAGTCTGTATGGGAGACCCAAAAGCAGTACTTGGAGGACCTTGGGTTAAAGGTGTGGTTGAATGTGGACCAAGACTTGGTGACAAATGAATTGAAAGGGAGCTCATTGATGACAGTGTTGTTACACAGGTCAAGGGGTACTGACTTTGCTTTTCTGCCAAGCTTGAGGATCTCACTTCTTCGGCTGGTAAAGTGATGGGGCATTGTGCTCATGGGGATGTCAGAACCTGGGCTTATGGGCATATAATTGCAATCAGAGCTGGCACTATCTGATTGACCCACGATAGTCTTTACTAGTGATTTAGCAGACAAGCAGGCAGTTTCTTCACTTCGTGTTGGATACTTGTAGTCACTGACTGGAGCTATTTGCTGAAGGCTGCCCCCGTGAGGTGTCTTGGGGTGTGGTGGGGGAGCTAAGGCTGAGTCCACTGGGAGGTCTCCAAATTCCTCAGACAGGGTGTTTCTGGGTGCCGTGAAGGTGTACACATCCTCACTATCTGCTGTAGACCCTGCTAGGAGCAGGGGCTGACTGGAGCTGCTGAATTCGGCTGGAGAAGAGCAGAGATTATGACTGAATAAAGAAAGGTTTTTCAGGGCTTCAGTGCTCTCTTTAGTTTGACTGAAGCTGCAGATCTGACAGATGCTCTGGACCCACCTATTCCTGTCAGCCTCTGTATCAGCCACCAGGTAAAAGGTGTGCTCATTGATAATGATATCAAACATGAACCTCTGTTGGAGCTCTTGTTTGTTGAAGGTCAGGGCTACATCCAACTGCGTACAGAAATTTAGGTTGATGATCCCCAGGGGTTTCTTGCAGTGTTCATTCTTATAGTATTCTAGAACATCTGGGTCACCACACATCTCACCGCTCCGCAGGATGAACCAGAATTTCTTCCAAGCATAGTGCCCCAACTTTTTCTCAGGAAGTGATTTCTCCAGCCAGCCTGTGCACACCACATCAGTTTCGTCTGACTGGAGCAGTTCATGGAGGAGGGATTCCTCAGAGGTAGATTTTCCAGATTTCTTTAATAATTTTCTTAGCATTATTGCTTAATCAACTGTTAAAATGAAATCTTACCAGTACCTTGTCTCTTTAAACTTACTCTGTGTGATTGACTGTGATATCTATTCCAATCAAACTCTCTTAGGAGTTGAGGTACCTATTTTCCAGTACCTTTTGCAATCCACCATCACAAATCCTTATTTGCTTGCCAGCATTCTGAGGGTGATCTCTCAGTGTCCCCTTTCATTCCTATTCTCAGTGGGATCTCAATTTGTGACTGACCTTGGCCACCACTAAGTCCGAGTATCAGGCGAAATCCTGGAGATTTGGATGAACCACAAGATGCCTGGTTCTGTTTCTGAGAGAATGTTCCTCACATTTATTGTGAAGCAGCCTTGTATACAAACTTCCAAATTCCCAGGTCAAAGGGTTCACATCATGATCCTAGTGGGGCAAGGTTAGGAAAACAGGAGGTACCTGTGGTTATACTGGAAAACAACTCTTAGAGAACCTGTGGGGTCTGGGTCCCAACACCTAATGAGTCATTAGATGCCTGAAGCATATTACCAGGAACCAGGAGCACACAACACTCAGGAACCCAAATTGGGGCCCCACCATCCTGTGTGAAAACACAAACAGAACCCAGGGCCCACAGCAAAACTGGATCTGGCCCTTTCCAGAGGCCTAAGGGAAGGTCACTCAAATTAACCAAACATCTTTTCTGTGCAGTGGACCACCAATGACAGTCTGCTACTGAGTTACCAGAATCATCCACAGTTAATAATTTAAGATAGAAAATAATAAGTGATAGAGTTAAGGGAGCCAAGGTCCCCCTCAATGTCCCCCTTCTTTACTTTAACTAAATAGGCTTTTAAAGTGTGGTGGGCATGTTCCACAATAGCCTGTCCTTGGGGATTGTAAGGAATACCAGTTTTGGGGGTAATTTCAAAATATTGACAAAATTGACTGAAACCTCTGCTGGCATAAGCAGGGCCATTATCAGTCTTAATATGTTTTGGGACCACCATGTAACCAAAAGCCTGTAGTCAGTGGCTTTTAACATCTTTTATTTTCACTATAATGGGCAGAGGCAAATATTTGTCTGGAAAAAGTATCTACAGAAACATGGACACAATTGCAATTTACCAAAGGATGGAACATATGTTACATCCATCTGCCACATATGATTGAGCATTGAGCAACAGTCCTCGGGGATTAACTCCCAAGTGAGGCACAGGAAGAAATTCCACACAAAGAGGGCAAGTTTTAACTATTTAAACAACTTGATCCTTGGTTATTCCAGTATGAAATTGTAAGGCCCCTGTGCTGATATGAAAGCATTTATGTAAGGACTGTGCTCTAGTGAGCTCTTTGTGAAGCTGCAATGATTTGAGTGTACCTCTTGGCTATGTAATTTCTTTCACTGAGAGGTGTTGGCAAATGGGTATGGGCCCTAAGATGTACCACAAATACAGGTTCACTACGTTGCTATAGCAGACCCTGTATATGTCACAAACTCTCTTGTGCTCTGGAGATAATGGCAACAAAGGCAGGCATCTCCAAGGGTTGCACAATTTGAGCTAGATATTGACTGTCAGTATAGATGTTAATGCTTCCCTGAGGAAGGGTTGTAGAGCCATGGCCAATGCTAAAAGTTCAGTCATTTGGGCCGAAGCTGCAGCAATTTTATAGCTGTCTTAGTGATAGGATAAGATACAACTACAGTTGTCCCCTTTGAAGAACCATCTGTGAAAATCATTCGCCCCTTGGAAATAGGCTGAGAGACTACAATCTTTGGGAAAATCAAAGGTTGTGTCTTAAAAAAGGAAACCAGATTATTGGATGAGTAATGATTTTCAAAATCACTCTGGGTAGCAGAGAGGAAAATGGTGCAATTATTACTATTATTTTGTAGCCAATCTATTTGTTGACGGGATAAAGGTGTAACAACCTGATCTGGCTCCTTACCAAAAGTCTGCAAAGCAATGTTTTGCACTTTAAATAGGAGTGCAATTATAGCTTGGGGATAGGATACCACTGATTTAGATGGGGAGACCTGAGAATGAAGCCAAAGAATAGGAGTCTCTTGCCAAAAAACTCCTGCAGGAGAATGAGCAGAACAAAGCACTAATAATTTTAAAGGCTGGGCATAATCTATATAATCCAAATGAGCTCCTTCTAAGGCATTTTTCAATCAAATGGATGCACTTCCCTCCTCGAGTAGTAAGTATTCAAGGAGAATTGGGATCTGAATCACCCTGTAATATACTAAAGAGAGACTTAAGTTGCCCAGTAGTAATGTTTAAACTAGGTCTGATACAATTAATATCACCCAGAAACCTCTGAAAACCATTTAAAGTTGGAAAGGTGTCCAGCTGAAGACTAATCTTTTGAGCATGCACCCCATTTGCCCACAACCAAGCATGTCTTAGGTCTGGCTCCCTCACTGACCTTCTTATTTCCCTGCATAGCAGAAGCAATAACTTGTCCCATAATGTGGTGTGTCCATCTATATCTCTACAAATAATTGATGCTTTTGGCCTTGTGAGGTTGTAAAGTCTCTTTACAATAATTGTTGGCATTTTTTAAAGCTAGTTGTCTAACTATAGACATGGCATTATCAGTATCCCCAAATATATGGCCTGCATGTTGTAGGAGCCAATCCACAAAGTCAGAATAGGATTCAGATGATCCTTGAAGGACCCTAGAAAGTTGGTTTCTTATGGCCTTGTTAGGTAAAGCTTTCCAAACACGGCTAGCAGCTGCTAAGATCTGTGCATATACAGCTGGATCGTAAAGAATTGGCTGACCTAGGTCTGCATAGGCTCCCGTACCAGTAAGCATTTCTGAATTCCTTTCAGAGAAACCGGCAGCCGTGTTGTGCTGTGTCATTTTGTTACATAGCTCTTGGAATTCCCCTCTCCAAATCAAATAATCTCCCCCTGAATACCACAGCTGGACATAATTGTTGTCAATCACTGGGAGTGAATTCAAGCCCACAAAGAATTCAAAAATGGTCAGAGTAAAAGGGGCATGAGGCCCATAAGCCATAACTGCCTCTTTCAGCTGTTTAATATCCTTAAAATTAACAGGGGAATGCTCTCTCTGATTCTGGCCTTGGGGAGTAACTGTCTCTATGATAGGGAACATCACTGGGCCCCTCTGCTCTTCAGGAAAGGCCGAAGGAAAACAGAGAGCCCTAGAATTACAATCAGGAGGGAGGCTCAAGGGAACAATTTTTACCTTATGTTTTAATTTAACGTCACTTTCAAATTCTTCACTTTCCTTAGTCTCATCCCCTGAAGACGAGGGTGAGGACCCAAAGGAAGTGTCATTAGAAGCTTGAGGTGACCTAAGACTCTTGGTTCTGAGCCTCTGTCAAGGCAGCCTTGGCTTCCTCAACCTGCTTTTTCACTTCCACAATATTACTAAGAAGTGCTGCTTTGATGATACGCCACAGAGAAAAAGTAACTGTTGGTATGGCATTCGGCCCATTTCTGTGTAATGCCCTTTGTAGGTCTATCCTCACTTGCTCCCAATTAACAATACTAAGGTCACCAAAGATTAAAAACCAAGGGCTGACCTCATGGACAATTTTTAAACTTGTATTGTACTTAATACTGGTGCCCTGCTTATTGGACAATTGAACCAATTGGTTCCCCATAAGAGAGTCAGAACTAGCCCAACCCATCTTCCATAACCCGTTCCTTACCTTAGTGCTGGCAAGTCTTCCTGGGTGATCCTTCAATGTCTACCTTTCTTTCCCAAATCTGGGTGGGAACTATGGGACCTCCAATTGTCATAATGGCCAGTCCTACAACCTTCTCATGGGTTCAGGAAAGGGAATCTGAGGAATAGATAAAGAAAACACAGCTGATCACTCTTGCAAGGAGAAGGCAGTTTATTTCAAAGGGAAGTAGGTTTATATAACAACAGCAAACCCCAGTGTAAATTTACTCAGATCAAGCTCCATGCCCCCAAGCCCCCCTCAATGTGGGAGAATTGGCATTCTTGCATACAGGCCTAGGTGGAAGGAGGGAACTAGGAAGTAAACACCTATTCACAAGACGGAAAGTGGATCCTAAGGGCACTGTGGGTCACCCTTAGTTACTAGAAGAATAGCAGACCCCAAAGAGGTCCCCAACAGGACTTCTCTGTGTAGCCCTAGCTATCATGGATCTACCTCTGTAGACCAGGCTGGATTTGTACTCAAGGATATCCGCCAGCTTCTGCTTCCCAAGTGTTGGGTTTAAAGTCATGTGCCACCACCGCCCAGCTAAAATGCTATGTATTTTGTATTTCATGAACATTGGTGTTTTGCCTGAATGTATGTCTGTGTGAGGGTGCTGGGTCCCTTGGATCTGGAGCTGCTGATGATTGTGCATAGTTATTCTGTCTAGAGGGACTGGAGGAATGGCTCAGAGGATAATAGCACTGGCTGTTCTTCAGTGTTCCTGAGTTCAATTCCGAGAAACCACATGGTAGTTCACAACCATTTGTAATGTGTTCCAGTATGCTCTCCTAGTATGCAGGGCACATATGCAGGGAGAATGTTATACACAGAATAAATATATCTTTTTAAAAAACATCCCATCTACCTTGTGCCTCTGGGCTTTTACCTTTCTCTATTCTCTATCTCTTTCTTTCCTTCTTACTCTGTTGTTGGCCGTTGGCTGTCCCCTGGTGTTCTCTCTCCCCCTTTTCTCCTCCTTCCCTTTTCCTCTGTCTCTTCTTCTAATTATTCTCTCTGCCCACCAGCCCTGTCTGTCACTCACTCCTGCCTAGCTTTTGACAGTTTAGCTCTTTATTTGACCAGTGAGGTGTGTTGTTGGGCTGGCAAAGTAACATTGCTTCACAGAGTTAAACAAATGTAACATAAAAGAATGTAACACAACTTCAACTAATATCCTACAACAGCTGTGGGCTGCCATGTGAGTATTGGGAATTGAACCCTGAGTCCTCTGAAAGAGGTTCCCATGCTCTTCATAGCTGAACCATCTCTCCATCCCCATAAAATAATAATTTTAAAAATTAGAAAAAAAGAGGCCGGGCTTTGGTGGCACATGCCTTTAATCCCAGCACTCGGGAGGCAGAGGCTGGCTGTTCTCTGTGAATTTGAGGCCAGCCTGGTCTACCAAGTGAGTTCTAGGACAGCCTCCAAAGCTACACAGACAAACCGTGCCTCAGAGAGAGAGAGAGAGAGAGAGAGAGAGAGAGAGAGAGAGAGAGAGATTTGAAAGCATGGGCCAAAAAAGGTGGTGGCCCAGCAGATAAAGGAACTGGCTATCAAGGCTGATGACAAAGTTCAAACTCCTGAGGAGCTTCAACCATTCATTACTCATGAAGGAAAAACATGATCTCCACATATATAACCACAAGTGCTAGGACCAAAGGCTTGGAACATATGTCAGTCTTGTTTGTTTTAGCCAACAAAAAGTCTTACTAAAAGTACCTGTAGGGTCTGGTGAGATGGTTCCTCAGGTACCTGACAAACTGAGTTTAGTGCCTGGGGCCCACACTGTGAAAGGAGAGACTCCTCCAAGCTTTCCTGGAACAATGCCAACAATGGGTTCCTGCATTAATTATAAAAGACCCACGGGGGCTGGAGGGATGGCTCTGTGCTGAGGAGAACTTGCTGCTGTGCATGTGCACAGGTATAGCCCACACAATATTTTTTGAGACAGGGTCTCATTTTATATCTCTGACCAACCTGGAATTTGATATGTAGACCAGGCTGTCCCCCAACTCAAAGAGATCCGCCTGCCTCTGCCTCCTCAGTGCCAGGATTGAAGGCATTTGCCATGATTCCCAACACACACAAAATAATTTTTAAGTGCAATTTGAAAATCCTGTATATATTTATGTAACAAATATGTGTAACATCATATTGGCATCTAGGACAGGTCTTTTTTTTTGTTCATTTATTTTTTAGATAGGATTTCTCTGTGTAGTCCTAGATGTTCTGAAATTCACTCTGTATAACAGGATGGCCTTGAAAGCACAGAGATCTCCTTGCCTCTGTCTACTGAGTGCTGGGATCAAAGGTGTGCACCACCATCACCAGGCCTTGAACAGTTTGTTGCTTTTGTGTTCTACCTGCTTTCTTTGGGGGGTGAGTGGGTGCTGGGAATCAAACCCAGGACCTTGCAAGCACCAGGCAAGAGCCCTACTAGTGAGCTACACCTACAGCCCCTGGCTTTTTGAGCCAGAGCCTCACTATACACCCAGGCAAGTCTAATGGAACATCCTCCTGCCTCTATCTGACTTGTGCTGGTGGGTATCACACAGGTGTGTGCCACACAGCTTCCTGAGAATACTGAACTCTGAAGACAGGGGCAGAGTGATGGCTCAGTAGTTAAGAACTGGCAGCAGACTGGGCATTGGTGGTGCAACCCTGTAATCCCAGCACTTGGGATGCAGAGGCAGACAGGTCTCTGGGAGTTCAATGAAAGCCTGGTCTACATTGAGTTCCAGGACAGCCAGCGTTACAAAGACAATCCCTGTTGGAAAAAAAGTGTATATGTGTATGTATGTATGTATGTATGTATGTATGTATTATGTATCCACATGCATTAAGCTGATATTGGCCAGAAAAGGACAGCAGATCACTTGGAGCTGGAGTTAAAAACTGGTTGTATGTGGAACTGAACTCTACCCATGTGCAAGAGCAGGAAGCACTCCATACAGAACTAATGAAAACAATATTTGAAAAACAGGCTATGGAGCTGGAGAGATGACTCAGGGGTTAAGAACACTGACTGCTCTTCCAGGGTCCTGAGTTCAATTCCCAGCAACCATATGGAGGTTCAGAGCCATCTACAATTCAATCAGGTGCTCTCTTCTGACATGTACGCAGAACACTGTATATGTTATAAATAAATCTTGAAAAGAATGAAAGAAAGAAAGAGAGAAAGGAAGAAAGAAAAACAGGCTAAAAGGCAGGGTACCATGATGATACCTTTGAAGTCTTTGAAGTCACCATAGTAATAGCCCCATGTTTGTCCACAGGCTGTTTGGAATGGACCTGAACAAAATGACCCACAGGAGGCTGGCAGCGCTTAGACTCACAAAACTGTATTTGAATATTGGGTGCTGAGCAGGGCTGCAGCATCAGAATGGAGGCCACCAGGACTTTTATTGCCTCAGACAGCTGTGATACAGCACTTGAGAGACATTACTTTGTGTGTGTGACTTTTGCTCTTCTCTGTGTAACAGTCAAGGCTGCCCTGGAACTCCACAAAAATCTGAATACTGGAAATTTCAGTCAGTCAGTGTAACAAGACTCCCACCTATTGGCCAAAATGTGAAACTACAGATTAAAATAAGGGCACAGTACACTTACTTGGATGAGGTGGGGATATTATATGAGAGACAAGGTGTTTCTGTAGCCTTGGCTGACCTGCAACTTGCTCTGTAGACAATGCTGTCCTCCACCTCTTAGTTCTGCTTGCCTCTGCTTCTCTAGACCCACAAATATTTGTACAGTTTCCAGAGGTATTGCAAGCAGTAACCTAGAATCCTTGCAGATATATGAAGGCGGGCCAATGTTTCCCTGCCCAGGCAATTCCTAAGAAATTTGACTGTTTACCTGTAGTTTGTGGCGCACACCTTTAATCCCAGCACTCGGGACGCAGAGGCAGGCAGATCTCTGTGAGTTTGAGACCAGCCTGATCTATGAGACAGGTTCAGGACAGCCTCCAAAGCCACAGAGAAACCCTGTCAGTAAAAACAAAAAGAAAAGAAAAATAGTTGTTTGTTTTCCTACTTCACAACTCAACATTGTAATCACACAGGGAAACTGTACACTAGAACAAACAGAAGCAGAAAAGATTCCAAGTGGGCTAGGGCTGTAAACCAAGTATACCTAGAAAGATTGAGGAATGTTTGTATCTGCTATCCACACAGATGAGGCCTCAACACATGGAGAGGGCAGGGCATGTGGACAGCTGGAAGACTGGCTCCCTAGCTAGCATGCATGAAACCCAGGACTCTATTGTGTCCTAAGGAGCTATATAGATTACATGACGATGGTTAACATCTGGGCTGAACAAATGTTTACATCGGCTGTGCATGGAGGCTTGTGCCTTCATGAACCAAAGACAGGTCATTCAAGAGCAGACAGAGCTACAGGGAGGCCCAGGATAATGAAGCAATTGGCAAAGGGCGACAGACTTGAAAAAGCTGGATCTGACCTCCAGGACCTACAGGAGCATATATATATATATATATATATATATATATATATATATATATATCCGTGCCAGCTCCAGGCAATATATGCTCACTAATGGTAAAGGGCAGAAACATGTTAAGAAGCCTGCCACCAAGCATGAAGACCAGACACACATCACAGGAACCAACATGGTTGCAGTGACCTGACACAGGGGAGTAAGCACAGGCCCAATGGTGAGCATGCACAAAAGTAAAAAAGTGCCCAGTATTGTGGCTGTTACAGTTAGCACCCAAGAGGCAGTCAGGACAACCTGGACAATTTACTAGGATTCTACCACCTTCCTCCCCACCCCAAAAAATAAAACAAAAAACCACTTGGAAGTGGCATGTGCCCTAATCCTAGAAGAAGCAAGATCTGTGCTTCTGGTAGGCAGGAATTCCAGCACAGACAGCTTATCTCAAAAAGGGCCTCATAGAGTGCTCAATGGAGGTATAAGCCTTTAATTCCAGCACTTGTAAGGTAGAAGTGGGTGGATCTGTCTCCAAAGTTAGAGAAACCCTGTCTTGAAAAAACAAAACAAAACAACACACACAGAAAAAAAAAACCACTAAAGTGTTTTGGTCCCACTGAGCCTATTCAAACAGCATGTCCAAGGTGGTTTGCAACTTAGCTCAAGGAGTTTCTGAGCTTCTCTTAGGGCCTTGATTCGTTTCCCTCTGCCTTTAATCCCAGCACTAGGGTGACAGAGGCAGGCAGACGTTTGTGAGTTCGAGACCAGCCTGATTTAGGAGAGCTAGTTCCGAGACAGACTCAAAAGCCAGAGAGAAGCCATGTCTTGAACCACCACCAAAAAAGAAACCACTCTGAGACAAGTTCTTACAACGAAGGCAAACCTTGAATCTACTGAAACCATCTCAATAGGTCCCAAGAGAAAAATCTGCTTTTAAAATGTAACTGTTGTAGCTTAGGTCTCACCAACACTGGGCTCTGTTTTAGGTCCATGGAACATTCATGAACAACGTTCCCATCACACCTAACTTGCCCAGCATTTTTAGCGGAGTGCAGCACTCCTCACACTCCCAAGCCTGAGCTCAGCGCCTGTGCACAAATGCTTCCAATGGGCTCAACTGGGATGCTTGTCCCACACAGGGAGGCTCAAAGTGGAAGCACTTTCCAGTTCTGCCTCAGAGAGGGCAACCACTTTGATGACCACAATGTGAGTTGTCCCCTCGAGTCTGGAGGCGCCTCGACCCCCCAAGACCTCTCCAATACCACTTCAGTTCCCGGCTACTGTGCAAGCGATGTCCTGATTCCTTCCTTCCCACTCAACATTTTCCCCTACGTGCCCGCAGATTCCAAGATCCCAGGACACCACAGTTAACCCAGAAAAGTGCTACCAAGGGACCCATTGTAGCTCAAGTCCCAAGAGTGCCCCACACTATTTGAATGCTAGAGGAGTCTCTAAGAACTGAGGAAACCACCCTTTTGTCAAACAGCAGCGCTCAAAACTTGGCAGCACTTCATTCCAGCTCAAAAATTGCCCCCATAGTTTGAGTACCACAGGCTGACATGGTCCAGAGAGATGCACAAATCAGAAAAAAAATTACCCCCCAGAAAACTGAAAACATTGGAACATTCCGGGCGTTGGTGGCGCACACCTTTAATCCCAGAACTTGGGAGGCAGAGGCAGGTGGATCTCTGTGAGTTCGAGGCCAGTCTGGTCTCCAGAGCGAGTGCCAGCATAGGCACCATAGCTACATAGAGTAAGCCTGTCTCGAAAAACCAAAAAACCAAACCAAACCAAACCAAATAAACAAACAAAAAACATTGGAACAGTTCAATAAAATGTGCCAAGAACCTAAATGATAAGTAAATTCAGGGTGGTTAGTATCTGGTCCCAAAATTGACGCAAGTCCATTGATAATTTGGCTTCTCCCACACAAGCAATACAATTGCCTGGGCCCTCTGAAACTCCTGAAAGCATCATTCATAACCTCCACAAATACTCCTAAAACTCCTACATTGCTAAAACTATATACAGTCTGCCCACAGGCCTTGCCTCCTGTGAGTTGGGACTAAAATCAGCTGACATGGGGCCAGGAGGCCGAATCCTCAGTTTTGCTCATTTAAAAATCTAGTTAATAAAAGTTCCAAAGCAAGCTGGTCAGTGCTGGCTCAAGCCCATAATCCTAGTTAGGCAGCAGGAACTACGCATTCAAGGCCGGCATAGTCTGCAGAGCGCATCCCAGGTTATGCTCCAAACAACATAGATTACCAAACATTCTGAAAGCAGGCATTGGTGGTATTGAGGAATACCACCTCAGATGTGTGTTACTCAGCTAGACCCGGGTTTTAAGCTGGCTAAATTAAACCTATCTCATCCAACATCCATATTTAGCCTATACCTGCCTCTCAAAGCTAAGGTCCTCAGTTTCAAATCTCAGAACAGAAAAAAATTGCCTTTCATACTGAGAGAAAGCCGAACTCGAAATTGGAGCAAATATCCTCACAAGCACCAACAAGATCCGATAGAGGTCTCTGGGAGCAGAGAGGCTCTAGTATTTACATAGTCTGAGAGCTCATTGGCCCCCTGGAGGGGAGGCTCTGGGATCCCTCCCTCCATCTGGGGCCATCCTTACCCATTCCACCCTGTGTCCTCGGTTCTGATGCCCCCTGACCTGAATGACTTTCAGTTTCCATGCCCTGATCCCCCACCATCCCGTGGCTGCTCCACCACCCCAAGAGGAGGAAGTGGATTAGTTTGTTTGTATCTATGTTTTTAAATGGCTAGGGTTTGGGTAGCAGACCTTTTTTTGTAGCATTTTTTGAGGCTGACACTGGGGATGCGGGAAGGATCACTGTTAGTTCAAGACCCTGGGGTCACAATAGTGAATTCCAGACCAGCCAGGGTACATAGTGAGATTCAGCCTTTGGGTTTTGGTTTTGGGTCCTTCAAGGGTTTCTTGGTAGTGTTGGAACCTGTCCTAGCAGGCAACTCCCTGAGATCCATCTTGTCTGCCTCCTGGGTGCTGGGATGAAAAGGAATTTGCCACCACTGCCCAGCTTCAGATCATTCTTGAAAATATTTAAGGAGGAAAGGAAGTAATCTATACCTGGGAAGCTCAGTGTTTTGTTCTGTTTCCATATTTTCTGACTGAGTTGAAGTCCTTTCTCCACCTCCTTTGTCTTTCTTTCTCATGTTTCTACGGCTAGACCTGCATTGCCAAAATGGATTGGGGGTCAAACAATAACTAGCTGAGTTGGTTTTCTCTACCTTTACATGGTTTTATGGATTGAAATCAGTTCTCCAGGCATACAGTGCCAAAGCTAGTGAGCCATGTTGCATGCTTGGGTTTTAGGGTTTCTTTGGAAAACAGTCTCAGGTACTCAAGTTGGCCCTAAACTCACTGAATTGCCAAGGATATGCTTGGATTCCTTATTTTCTCTTGTCATCTCCCAAGGAATGGATTAATGGGCACATAAGACCATTTCCAGTTCAGTCATGAATTCCAGGCATATTTCTATGTATGTATTTTTGATGTATTGTCTATTGAAGAAGTAAACCTTGTCAGCATGTAGCTAGGTCATCCATTTGGAGAAGAAGATAAAGATAGGGATTTGGCCCATGTAGTGTCAACACCATTACTCCAAGCCCTTGGGAGGCAGAGGCAGGTAGATGTCTTGAGCTTGGGGCCAGGAGTACATAGAGAGACCCTATCTCAATAAAAACAGCAACAAGGATATAGGTTTTAGAGTCTAGAATACTGGATTTCTTTTTATATTTTTTCTCTTTTCATGTATTTGGACTCTGGGTCTTTCTAGGCTAGGCTAGCTTTGTATTCTCTATGTAGCTGAGGATAACCATGAATCCTTCTCCTGTCACTTCTTTCCCAGTATGGCCTTGGCCACTATGCATTATCTATTCTATGCTGAATCCAACCAAGCAAAGCATCCCATCAACATAGCTTTAACTTTATAATTTAGTTTATTTTGTGTGTGTGTGTGTGTGAGAGAGAGAGAGAGACAGAGAGAGAGACAGAGACAGAGAGAGAATCCTACTATCTCTGGCTAGCCTGGGACTCACTAGGTAGACAAAGGCTGGTCTCTGCCTTAAGAGTAAATACTTGTCCAACCATTCTATTCTGCAGTGAGCTTTTTTAAATTACATTTATGAGTGTGGTGGTGCAGAAATTTAATCCTAACATTCTGGAGCTACAAGCAGGCACATATCTGGATATGTGGGTCACCTGGTCTACAAAGCTGGTTCCAGGAAAAGTACAGTTCTTACACAGTGAAACTCTGCATGGAAAAAACAAAGAAACCAACCAACAAAACAAAACCACATAATCAGAGACAGAATAGACTCCTCCATTACCCCAAAAGCAACCTCCCCACATATACAAACATATAATGAACTTTGAGGGTGTTTAGAGACTTTTAGAAAAAAAGGCATTTATTATTTTGTGTATCTGTAAGGATCAGCCTGCAGGCATGGCTTGATTTGGGAGTTTTCATTTCCTCTTTGTGTTTGTGTATTTGGGACTGGGGTTGTCCACAGAAGACAGAAGATGACATCAAATGACCGGGAGCATAACTTACAGGATGTTGTGAACTACTAACCGGGTGCAAGAATCCAAACTTTGCTCCTCAAGAAGAGCAGCCTTAATCACTGAGCCATCTCTTCATCTCCTGCTTTGGGGATCTGGGTTTCTGGGATCTCTTCCTATACTTTCTCCCCACTCAGGCTCACCTTGTTTAGAGTCAGAATCCCTGCAGTGCTATTCTGTCCTTGTCTACATCCCCCATCCCATCTCCCCCGATAGGGTTTCTCTGTGTAGCCCTGACTATCTGGAACTCACTCTGTAGCCCAGGCTGACTTTGATCTCAGAAAACAGGCTCCCTCTGCTGGGAATACAAATGTAAGCCACCATGACTACTCGTCCAAACCCAAGCCTTATAAAGCTGCAGGCATTTGACTCACAGTTCAGACATGTGTTTTCTGAGGACAGAGAAGCCCTGAAGGTCAGAGCCTCCCTAATTCTACTCTTCCAGTCCAAATGTGATTTCAGACTAAAACTGAGCAAGAGTTTAACCACAGAAGGAAATCATTGATCATTTTCTTCAAACCAGGAAGGGAATCAGTCTATAATAACTTACATTATTGGCCGGGTGTAGGTGGGGTAAGCCTTTAATGCCAGCATTCTCAGGAGGCAGAGGCAGAGGCAGAGGCAGCTGGATCTGTGTGAGTTCAAGGCCAGCCTGTTCTACAGAGCGAGTCTAGGACAGGCTCCAAAACAATAGAGAACATCATGTCTCAAAAAAATGTGCACGCGCACTCTCTCTCTCTCTCACACACACACACAAAAAAAAACCTTATGTTATTATAACTTGTATTGTTTTTTGGCCCCAAGTCCTACCCCCCACCAAAATGGTTAAATTTTCTGTGTAGCCCTGATTGCTGGGGTACTCAGCTTTGTATACTAGGGTAGCCTTGAACTCAGAGATCCATCAGGCTCTGCCCACCAAGTGAAGCTAATTAGGGTTACCTGCATGAACATGGCAGGGATTCTATTTGCTGAGGGCTACATCACTCACTAAGGAAGGTGTCCAGCAATCACTGGGCTCATGACACTTTCCTTTAAACCCTGTAACCTGTATAATCCTCACCTAAACTCCGTGAACAAACCACCTCACCCACCTCAGCTCGTCCCCTACAGGATGGACAGCTGTGGCCTCACATCCAAAGCAACTGAGGACCTATCTTCCATCCTGGTAACCAACCAGACACTGACTGAGTTTTGTGTGACCAACAACACTCTGGGCATACAGGTTTCAGGATGCTGTGCAGGAGGCTGCTACATCCAAGCTGCAAACTTCAAGTCCTGTACTGAGAGATGGACCCTGATATCTTGGGGAGAATAAGAGATTCAGGAATGCTGGTCTCAGATTTGGGGATAGGAATTCTAAATGATTGAGATTCATTAAACACTGGATAAATGATGCTGCAGAGACAGATCAACTGTTAAAAGCACTTGGGGATCTTACAGAGGAACTGAGTTCAATTCCCTGCATCAATGTCAGGTGGACCCATAACACCTGTAATTCCAGCTTCCGGGGCCTTCTTGGTCATGACTCCACCTCACAGCCCTAGGCATGCACATTCGTAAATAATAAAATAATATAAACTGTTTAACAAAAGGTGAATCATTTCACTCATAGAATTGATTGTAGTATTTGAGACCAGTACTTCTGCAGGATGCTATCTGGGGATTAGACTCCTCAAGTAGTTCAAACTATCACTCCTCCTGCCCCAGCTTCCAGAATGCTGGCATTGCAAACATGGACAATTTGACTTTACTTCCTTTTATTTTGATTTTTTTCTTGAGGAAGGGTTTCTCTGTGGCTTTGGAGGCTGTCCTGGAACTAGCTCTTGCAGACCAAGCTGGTCTCCAACTCACAGCGCATCTTCCTGCCTCTGCCTCCTGAGTGCTGTGATTAAAAAGGCGTGGGCCACCACTGCTCGGCTTTTGCTTTATTTTTATAAATATTTATTATTTATGTACACAATATTCTGACTGCATGTATGCCTTCACACCAGAAGGGGGCACCAAATCTTTTATAAATGGTTGTGAGGCACTCTGTGGTGGTTGGGAATTGAACTCAGGACCTCTAGAAGAGTAGCCAGTGCTCCAACCCTGGAGCGCTCCCTTGTTCTTTTAAATAAAACCAGTCTCAGCTGGCATCTGGGAGTTATCAGTGTCTTATTTACCCACTGGACATGCTTTCCACACCATGCTATCTGCCTCTGTAAATGAGAATACAACTAGGAGTTTCCTGTGGTTTTTATTATTAATAGCTAAAGACACTCAAGATTGGGAGTAAGGAGCCCAGAATGGTTGGGAACATGTTGATGCCACCACATGGAAAGCAGAGGCAGATAGATCTCTAAGAATTCCATGCCAGCCAAGGCTGCTGCCACCACTGCCGTCCCAAGTCACCTACTCTTAACGAATCCTGAACAGCCAAGGCACATACTACCCTTTTGCCATTGTTTCCTTTAAAAACCGGTCACAACTGAGGCATGCATTTGCATCAGTGAGTCCGCTCCTTTGTGGCCTCTTTTTGAGATCTCATGAACTTGGCATAACAATTACATGCCAGCCAAGGGAGCAGAGAGACCCTGTCTCCAACAAGCAAACTAAACATCAGGAGTAAGGAGCCTGGAGAGATGGCTCTGTGGTTAGGGCATTTGTTGCTCTGGCAGAGGTACCAGTTTCCAGATCCTACTCTGTAGCTTACACCCTGTTCCAGGGGATCCAACTCCAATTGCATGAGTTCGAATCATGCCTGTTGACCTCCATTGGCACTGCAATATGAGGTTCAGTCATGCATGTGTGCAAAATACTCATCCTAAAACAAACTAAAGGGCTGGAGAGCTGGCTTAGCAGGTTAAAGCATCTACTGCCGAGCTTGATGACAGGCTTATCCATCAGATCCCTGGTAGGTGGAAAGGAAAACATCTACAGGTTGATCTTGGGTCTCCAAAGAACACCATAGCGAACAGTATTAAGAGCAAAAGCACAACCAAAATCACTAGCTGGATCCCAGCTTCACAGGAAGCTGAACTAAGAGAATTCCAGGTTCAAGGCCAACCTGGGAAACTTAGTGAGGCCCTACCTGAAAATGTGAGCTAGGAGGATGGTTTGGCAGTAGAGTGTCTGCTTTCCTAGCATCGCCAGAGCTGTAAGTTCCAACACTGAAAATAAATGTTTAGTATTTTGCATTTACCTGTGTTTCTAGATTGCATAGTTGTGACAATCAATCCATGTTAGGCTTCAGTGGGATCCAGCCAACTTGCCAGGTTCATACCTGAGGGGGAGAATAGATTGAGACATGGCAGGTAAAGACACTTAAGAAAAAGAGACACAGGATATTCAAGAGGGCAATCCAGAGCGTGAATACTGGACTTCCCAATTTAACTCTTCTGCATTCTTAAGTACCCCAACCAAAAGGGGAACATGGCAAAAGACTTCTTTATCATGTATAAGGAACAAAGCGACCTTCTACCTTAATCCACCAAATATTTGATAACCACACCTAACAGTCAAGTATCCTTGTAGGAATTGAGGGTCAAGAGTAACCACACCTCAGACCAAGTCTGTAGTTATTTAGGTAAGACATTCAAGACTAACATCAAACATCCTATAGTAGCCATGCCTTAGCAATTATGACTTTAAACTTGGAAGACTAAGGACAGTTTTGAACTCTCTGACCTTGGGTTAAGATGAAACAGAGCCATATCTGGGCTCTGACAGACATTACTACTACAAGTCTGAGGCCATCTTGAGATCACTGCTCTCCTGGTACGAAACATGGCAGAAAAAGCCTTTCTCCTTGGTTATCTCCATTGCCCGTGCCCTAGAGATTTGTATTGTTGTGGCTAGAGTGATGGCTCAGTAGTTAGGAACACTGGAAGCAGACGGGGCATTGGTGTTGCAACCCTGTAATCCCAGCACTTGTGAGGCAGAGGCAGACAGATCTCTGGGAGTTCAATGCAAGCCTGGTCTACAGATTGAGTTCAAGGACAGCCAAAGTTACACAGACAAACCCTGTTGGAAAAAATCTAATCAAACAAACAATAGAAATGTTAATGGTTAATTGTGTGTGTGTGTGTGTGTGTGTGTGTGTGTGTGTGTGTGTATGTATGTATGTATGTATGTATGTATGTATGTATCCACATGCATTCAGCTGATATTGGCCAGAAAATGACAGCTGATCCCTTGGAGCTCTAGTCAAAAATGGTTATATGTGGAACTGAACTCTGGCCCTGTGTAAGAGCAGGAAGCACTCCATACAGAACTGAAGAAAACAATATTTGAAAAACAGGCTATGGGGCTAGAGAGATGGTTAAGAGGTTAAGAGCACTTACTGCTCTTCCAGGGGTCCTGAGTTCAATTCCCAGCAACCACATGGATTGTGGTGGTTCACAGCTGTCTACAATTCAATCTGTTGTCCTCTTCTGGCATGTAGGCAGAACAGTGTATACGCAATAAATAGATCTTGAAAAGAAAGAAAGAGAAATAAAGGAAAAAAGAAAGAAAGAAAGAAAGAAAGAAAGGAAGGAAGGAAGGAAGGAAGGAAAACAGGTTAAAAGGCAGGGTACCATGATGCTGTCTTTGTATGCACCATAATGATAGTCCCATGATTGTCCAAAGGTTGTTTGGAGTGGACCTGAACAAAATGATCCACAGGAGGCTGGCAACGCTTCAACACACAGAACCTTATTGGACATTGGGTGTTGATAAGGGCTGCAGCATTGGAATGGAGGCCATCAGGACTTTTATTCTATTGGACAGATGTGATCCAGCACTTGAGAGACATAACTTTGTGTGTGACTTTTGCTTTTCTCTGTGTAACAGTCAAGGCTGCACTGGAACTCCACAAAAATCTGAATATTGGAAATTTCAGTCAGTCAGTGTAACAAGACTCACACCTACTGGCCAACGTGTGAAACTACAGATTAAAATAAGGGCAGAGGACACTTACTTAGATGAGGGGGGGATATTATATTAGAGACACGGTGTTTCTGCAGCCTTGGCTGACCTGCAACTTGCTCTGTAGACAAGGCTGTCCTCTACCTCTTAGTTCTGCTTGCTCTGTTTCACTAGACTCACAAATATTTGCACAGTTTCCAGAGGCAATTCAAGCAGTAACCTAGAATCCTTACAGATATATGAAAGGGTGCCAATATTTCTCTGCCCAGCCAATTCCTTAGAAATTTGTCTGTTTTCCTGAGGGTAGGTGGCACACGCCTTTAATAACAGCACACAGGAGGCAGGGGCAGGCAGATCTCTGTGAGTTAGAGACCAACCTGGTCTACAAGAGCTGGTTCCAGGAAAGACTCCAAAGACAAAGAGAAACAATGTCGGGGGGGGGGTCCAAAAGAAAAAAAAAGAAAGAAAAAGAATAAAAAATTGTTTGTTTTCCTAATTCACAACTCAACATTGTAATCACACTGGGAAACTGTACACAAGAACAAACAGAAGCACAAAAGATCCCAAGTAGGCTGGGGCTGTAAACCAAGGTTCTAGAGGCAGTATACCTAGAAAGATCCAGGACTGTTTGTATCTGTTATCCACACAGATGAGGCCTCAACACATGGAGAGGTCAGGACATGTGGACCAGCTGGAAGACTGGCTGCCTAGCTAGCATGCATGAAACCCCGGACTCTATTCTCTTCTAAGGAGCTATATAGATTGCATGACATTGGTTAACATCTGGGCTGAACAAATGTTTACATCGGCTGTGCATGGTGGCTTGTGCCTTCATGAACCAAAGACAGGTCATTCAAGAGCAGACAGAGCTACAGGGAGACCCAGGAAAATGAAGCAATTGGAGAAGCGTGACAACTTGAGAGAAGCTGGATTGAACTCCAGGACCTACAGGAACACACACACACAGACACAGACACACACACACACACACACACACAGACACACACACACACACACACACACAACACACACACACACACACACAGACACACACACACACACACACACACACACACACACACACACACAGACACACACACACACACACACAACACACACACAGACACACACACACACACACACACACACACACAGACACACACACAGACACACACACACACACACACACAACACACACACACACACACACATCCCTGCCAGCTCCAGGCATGTTAAGGAGCCTGCCACCAAGCATGAAGACCAGACATACATCACAGGAACCAACATCGTTGCAGTGACCTGACACAGGGGAGTAAGCACAGGCCCAATGGTGAGCATGCACAACAGTAAAAAGTGCCCAGTATTGTGGCTGTTACAGTTAGCATCCAAGAGGCAGTCAGGATAACCTGGACAATGTACTAGGATGTTACCACCTTCATTCCCCTCAAAAAAAAAAACAAATAAAAAACAAAAAAAAACTAAAGAAAAAAAAACCCCACAAAACCACTGGGAAGTAGCATATGCCCTATTCCTAGAAGAAGCAAGATCTGTCGTTCTGGCAGGCAGCAATTCCAGCATAAACAGCCTATTTTAAAAAGTGCCTCATAGGGTGCTCAGTGGAGGTGAAAGCCTTTAATCCCAGCACTTGTGAGCAGAAGCCTGACTCCAAAGTTAGAGAAACCCTGTCTTGAAACAACAAAACAAAAAACAACAACAAAAAAACTGAGATGTTTTGATCACACTGAGCCTGTTCAAACAGCATGTCAAAGGTTGTTTACAACTTAGCTCAAGGAGATTCTGAGTTTCTGTTAATGCCTTGATTCCTTTCTTCCCTCTGCCTTTAATCCCAGCACTAGGGTGACAGAGGCAGGCAGATCTCTGTGAGTTCGACACCAGCCTGGTTCAGAAGAGCTAGTTCAAAGACAGTCTCAAAAGACAGAGAAAAGCCCTCAATCGAACCCCCCCAAAAAAAAACCTGAGACATGTGCCCTAAACTGGAGTTCTTACAACCAAGGCAAACCTTGAACCTACTGAAACCGTCTCAAAATGTCCCAAGAGAAAAATACGCTTTTAAAATGTAACCGTTGTAGCTTAGGTCTCACCACTACTGGGCTCCGTTTTAGCTCCAAGGAACATTCATGAACAACGTTCCCATCACACCTAACTTACCCAGCATTTTAACAGAGTGCAGCACTCTTTACACTCCCAAGCCTGAGCTCAGTGCCTGTGCACAAGAGTTTCCAATGGGCTCAACTGGGATGCTTGTCCCACACAGCGAGGCCCAAAGTGGAAGCACTTTCCAGTTCTGCCTCAGAGAGGGCAACCACATTGATGACCACAATGTGAGTTGTCCCCTCGAGTCTGGAGGCGCCTCGACCCCCCAAGACCTCTCCAATACCACTTCAGTTCCCGGCTACCGTGCAAGCGATGTCCTGAGTCCTTCCTTCCCACTCAACATTTTCCCCTCCGTGCCCGCGGATTACAAGATGCCAGGACACCGCAGTTAACCCAGAAACGTGCTACCAAGGGACCCATTGTAGCTCAAGTCTCAAGAGTATCCCACACTATTCAAATGCTGGAGGAATCTCTAAGAACTGAGGAAACTACCATTTTGTCAACTGGCAGCGCTCAAAACCTGGCGGCACTTTATTCCAGAACAAAAATTGCCCTCATGTTTGAGTACCACAGGCTGACACGGTCCAGAGAGACGCACAAGCCCGAAAAAAAATTTACCTGACAAAAAACTGAAAACATTGGAAAATTCCGGGCGTTTGTGGCGCACGCCTTAATCTCAGCACTTGGGAGGCAGAGGCATGCAGATCTCTGTGAATTCGAGGCCATTCTGGTCTCCAGAGAAAGTGCCAGCATAGGCTCCATAGCTACACAGATTAACCCTGTCTCGAAAAACCAAAAACCAAACCAAACCAAACCAAACAAACAAACAAAAAACATTGGAAGAGTTCAATAAAATGTGCCAAGAACCTAAATGATAAGTAAATTCAGGGTGGTTAGTATCCGGTCCCAAAATTGACGCAAGTCCATTGATAATTTGGCATCTCCTACACATGCAATACAATTGCCTGGGCCCTCTGAAACTCCTGGAAGCGTCATTCATAACCTCCACAAATACTCCTAAAACTCCTACATTGCTAAAACTATATACAATCTGCCCGCAGGCCTTGCCGCCTGTGAGTTGGGACTAAACTCAGCTGACATGGGGCCAGGAGGCCGAACCCTCAGCTATGCTCATTTAAAATTCTAGTTAATAAAAGTTCCAAAGCAAGCTGGTCAGTGCTGGCTCAAGCCCATAATCCTAGTTAGGCAGCAGGACCTGTGCATTCAAGGCCGGCATAGTCTCCAGAGCGCGTTCCAGGTTATGCTCCAAACAACATAGAATACCAAACGTTCTGAAAGCAGGCATTGGTGGTATTGAGGAACGCATATGTGTGTTACTCAGCTAGACCCAGTTTGTAAGCTGGCTAAATTAAACCTATCTCATCCAACATCCATATTTAGCCTATACCTGCCTCTCAAAGCTAAGGTCCTCAGTTTCAAATCTCAGAACAGAAAAAAATTACCTTTCTGACAGAGAGAAAGCCGAACTCGAAACTGGAGCAGAACATCCTCACAAGCACCAACAAGATCTGTTAGAAGTCTCTGGGAGCAGAGAGGCTCTAGTATTTACATAGTCTGAGAGCTCATTGGCCCCCTGGAGGGGAGGCTCTGGAATCCCTCCCTCCACCTGGGGCCATCCTTACCCAATCCACCCTGTGTCCTCAGTTCTGATGCCCCCTGGCCTGAATGACTTTCAGGTTCCATGCCCTGCTCCCCCACAGTTCTGTGGCTGCTCCACCACCCCAAGAGGAGGAAGTGGATTTGTTTGTTTGTATCTATGTTTTTAAATGGCTAGGGTTTGGGTAGCAGACCTTTTTTGTAGCAATTTTTCAGGCTGACACTGGGGATGCGAGAAGGATCACTGTTAGTTCAAGGCCCTGGGGTCACAATAGTGAATTCCAGACCAGCCAGGGTACATAGTGAGATTCATTCAGCCTTTCGGCTTTGTTTTTGGGTCCTTCAAGGGTTTCTTGGTAGTGTTGGAATCTGTCCTAGCAGACAACTCCCTGAAATCCGTCCTTGTCTGCCTCCTGGGTGCTTGGATGAAAAGGAATTTGCCACCACTGCCCAGCTCCAGATCATTCTTGAAAATATTAATGAAAGGAGTAAAGGAAGTAATCTCTACCTGGGAAGCTCAGTGTTTTGTTCTGTTTTCATATTTTCTGACTGAGTTGAAGTCCTTTCTCCACCTCCTTTGTCTTTCTTTTTCATGTGTCTACGGCTAGACCTGCATTGCCAAAATGGATTGGGGGTCAAACAATAACTAGCTGAGTTTGTTTTCTTTACCTTTACATGGTTTTATGGATTGAAATCAGGTTTCCAGGCATACAGGGCCAAAGCTACTGAGCCATGTTGCACGCTTGGGTTTTAGGGTTTCTTTGGAAAAAAAGTCTCAGGTACTCCACGCTGGCCCTACACTCACTGAATTGCCAAGGATATGCTTGGATTCCTTATTTTCTCTTGTCATCTCCCAAGGGCTGGATTAATGGGCACATAAGACCATTTCCAGTTCAGTCATCAATTCCAGGCATATTTCTATGTATGTATTTTTGATGTATTGTCTATTGAAGAAGTAAACCTTGTCAGCATGTAGCTAGGTCATCCATTTGGAGACGAAGATAAAGATAGGGATTTGGCCCATGTAGTGGTGACAACTTTACTCCAAGCCCTTGGGAGGCAGAGGCAGGTAGATGTCTTGAGTTTGGGGCCAGGAATACACAGAGAGACCCTATCTCAATAAAAACAGCAACAAGGATATAGGTTTTAGAGTCTAGAATACTGGATGTCTTTTTATATTTTTTTCTCTTTTTATGTATTTGGACTCTGGGTCTTTCTAGGCTAGTCTAGCTTTAGATTCTCTATGTAGCTGAGGATAACCATGTATCCTTCTCCTGTCACTTCTTTCCCAGTATGGCCTTGGCCACTATGCATTATCTATTCTATGCTGAATCCAACCAAGCAAAGCATCCCATCAACATAGCTTCAACCTTAGAATTTAGTTTATTTTGTGTGTGTGTGTGTGTGAGAGAGAGAGAGAGAGAGAGAGAGAGAGAGAGAGAGAGAGAGAGAAAGAGAATCCTACTATCTCTGGCTAGCCTGTGACTCACTAGGTAGACAAGGCTGTTCTCTGCCTTAAGAGTAAATACTTGTACTACCATTCTATTCTGCAGTGAGCTTTTTTAAATTACATTTATGAGTGTGGTGGTGCAGAACTTTAATCCTAACATTCTGGAGCTTGAAGCAGGCACATATCTGAATATGTGGGTCACCTGGTCTACAAAGCGGGTTCCAGGAAAAGTACAGTTCTTACACAGTGAAACTCTGCATGGAAAAAACAAAGAAACCAACCAACAAAACAAAACCACATAATCAGAGACAGAATAGACTCCTCCATTACCCCAAAAGCAACCTACCCACATATACAAACATAGAATGAACTTTGAGGGTGTTTAGAGACATTTAGAAAAAAAAAGGCATTTATTATTTTGTGTATCTACAAGGATCAGACTACAGGCATGGCTTGATTTGGCAGTTTTCTTTTCCTCCCTTCACCTTGGGGTGTCCACAGAGGACAGAAGATGACATCAGATGAACGGGAGCATAACTTACAGGATGTTGTGAACTACTAACCGGGTTCGAGAAACCAATCTTTGCTCCTCAAGAAGAGCAGTCTTAATCACTGAGCCATCTCTTCATCTCCTGCTTTGTGGATCTGGGTTTCTGGGATCTCTTCCTATACTGTCTCCCCACTCAGGCTCACCTGGTTTAGAGTCAGAATCCCTGCAGTGCTATTCTATCCTTGTCTACATCCCCCATCCCATCTCCCCTGACAGGGTTTCTCTGTGTAGCCCTGGCTATCTGGAACTCACTCTGTAATCCAGGCTGACTTTGATCTCAGAAATCAGGCTCCCTCTGCTGGGAATACAAATGTAAGCCACCATGTCTACTCGTCCAAACCCAAGCCTTATAAAGCTGCAGGCATTTGACTCACAGTTCAGACATGTGTTCTCTGAGGACAGAGAAGCCCTGAAGGTCAGAGCCTCACTAATTCTACTCTTCCAGTCCAAATGTGACTCCAGACTAAAACTGAGAAAGAGTTTAACCACAGAAGGAAATCATTGATCATTTTCTTCACACCAGGAAGGGAATCAGTCTATAATAACTTACATTATTGGCCGGGTGTTGGTGGGGTAAGCCTTTAATGCTAATTCTCAGGAGGCAGAGGCAGATGGATCTCTGTGAGTTCAAGGCCAGCCTGGTCTATAGAGCGAGTTCTAGGAAGGCTCCAAAACAATACAGAGAAACCTGTCTCAAAAAAAAACTGTGCACACCTCTCTCTCTCTCTCTCTCTCTCTGTATCTCTCTCTCTCGTCTCTCTTCGTCTCTTCTCTCACACACACACACACACACACACACACACACACACACACACAAATAAAAACACCCTTATGTTATTATAACTTGTATTGTTTTTTAGCCCCAAGTCCTACCCCCCACCAAAATGGTTAAATTTTCTATGTAGCCCTGATTGCTGGGGTACTCAGCTTTGTATACTAGGGTAGCCTTGAACTCAGAGATCCATCAGGCTCTGCCCACCAAGTGAAGCTAATTAGGGTTACCTGCATGAACATGGCAGGGATTCTATTTGCTGAGGGCTACATCATTAAGTGAGGTGTTATCCAGCAATCAACTGTGGTCTAGACACTTTCCTTTAAACCGTGTAACCTGTATAATCCTCACCTCAACTCCGTGAACAGACCACCTCACCCACCTCAGCTTGTCCCCTACAGGATGGACAGCTGTGGCCTCACATCCAAAGCAACTGAGGACCTTTCTTCCATCCTGGTAACCAACCAGACACTGACTGAGTTTTATGTGACCAACAACACTCTGGGCACACAGGTGTCAGGATGCTGTGCAGGAGGCTGTTACATCCAAGCTGCAAACTTCAAGTCCTGTACTGAGAGATGGACCCTGATATCTTGGGGAGAACAAGGGATTCAGGAATGCTGGTCTCAGATTTGGGGGTAGAAATTCTAAATGATTGAGATTCATTAAACACTGGATAAATGATGCTGCAGAGACAGATCAATTGTTAAAAGCACTTGGGGATCTTACAGAGGAACTGAGTTCAATTCCCTGCATCAATTTCAGGTGGACACATAACACCTGTAATTCCAGCTTCCAGGGCCTTCATGGTCATGACTCCACCTCACAGCCCTAGGCATGCACATTCGTAAATAATAAAATAATATAAACTGTTTAACAAAAGGTGAATCATTTCACTCATAGAATTGATTGTAGTATTTGAGACCAGCACTTCTGCAGGATGCTATCTGGGGATTAGACTCCTCAAGTAGTTCAAACTATCAATCCTCCTGCCCCAGCTTCCAGAATGCTGGCATTGCAAACATGGATAATTTGACTTTACTTCCTGTTATTTTTATTTTTTTCTTGAGGAAGGGTTTCTCTGTGGCTTTGGAGGCTGTCCTGGAACTAGCTCTTGCAGACCAAGCTGGTCTCCAACTCACAGCGATCTTCCTGCCTCCGCCTCCTGAGTGCTGTGATTAAAAAGGCATGGGCCACCACTGCTCGGCTTTTGCTTTATTTTTATAAATATTTATTATTTATGTACACAATATTCTGACTGCATGTATGCCTGCACACCAGAAGGGGGCACAAAATCTTTTTATAAATGGTTGTGAGGCACTCTGTGGTGGTTGGGAATTGAACTCAGGACCTCTAGAAGAGTAGCCAGTGCTCCAACCCTGAGCCCTTTCTTGTTCTTTTAAATGAAACCAGTCTCAGCTGGCATCTGGGAGTTCTCAGTGTCTTATTTACCCACTGGACATGCTTTCCACACCATGCTATCTTCCTCTGTAAATGAGAATACAACTAGGAGTTTCCTGTGGTTTTTATTATTAATAGCTAAAGACACTCAAGTTTGGGAGTAAGGAGCCCAGAGTGGTTGGGAACATGTTTGATGCCACCACATGGAAGGCAGAGGCAGATAGATCTCTAAGAATTCCATGCCAGCCAAGGCTGCTGCCACCACTGCCTGGCCCAAGTCACCTACTCTTAACGAATCCTGAACAGCCAAGGCACATACTACCCTTTTACCATTGTTTCCTTTAAAAACCGGTCACAACTGAGGCATTCATTTGCATCAGTGAGTCAGCTCCTTTGTGGCCTCTTTTTGAGATCTCATGAACTTGGCATAACAATTACATGCCAGACAAAGAAACAGAGAGACCCTATCTCCAACAAGCAAACTAAACATCAGGAGTAAGAAGCCTGGAGAGATGGCTCTGTGGTTAGGGCATTTGTTGCTCTGGCAGAGATACCAGTTTCCAGATCCTACTCTGTAGCTCACAACCTGTTCCAGGGGATCTAACTCCAATTGCATGAGTTCGAATCATGCCTGGTGACCTCCATTGGCACTGCAATATGAGGTTCAGTCATCCATGTGTGCAAAATACTCATCCTAAAACAAACTAAAGGGCTGGAGGGCTGGCTTAGCAGGTTAAAGCATCTACTGCCGAGCTTGATGACAGACTTCACCATCAGAACCCTGGTATGTGGAAAGGAAAACATCTACAGGTTGATCTTGGGTCTCCAAAGCACACCATAGCGAACAGTATTAAGAGCCAAAGCACAAACAAAACCATTAGCTAGATCCCAGCATCACAAGAAGCTGAGGTAAGAGAATTCCAGGTTCAAGGCCAGACTGGGAAACTCAGTGAGGCCCTACCTGAAAATGTGAGCTAGGAGGATGGTTTGGCAGTAGAATGTATGATTTCCTAACAGCCCCAGAGCTGTAAGTTCCAACACTGAAAATAAATGTTTAATATTTTGCATTTACCTGTGTTTCTGAATTGCACAGTTGTCATAATCAATCCATGTTAGGCTTCAGTGGGATCCGGCCAACTTGCCAGGTTCATACCTGAGGGGGAGAATAGATTGAGAAATGGCAGGTAAAGACCCATAAGAAAAAGAGACACAGGATAGAGTCAAGAGGGCAATCCAGTGCATGAATACTGGACTTACCAAGTTTAGTCCTCAGCATTAGTAAGTACCCCAACCAAAAGGGGACCATGGAAAAAGACTTCTTTATCATGTATAAGGAACAAACACACTTTCTACCTTAATCCACCAAACATTTGATAACCACACCTGAGACGCAACTTCTCCTTGTGGGCCTTTAGGGTCAAGAGTAACCACACCTCAGACCAAGTCTGTAGTTATTTAGGTAAAGCCATTCAAGACTAAGATCAAACATCCTATAGTAGCCATGCATTAGACCTCATGACTTTAACCTTGGAATATTAAGGTCAGTTTTGAACTCTCTGACCTTGGGTCAAGATGAAGCATAGCCATCTCTGGGCTCTGAAAGACCGAACTTCTACAAGTCTGAGGCCACCTTGAGATCAATGCTCTCCTGGTACCAAACATGGCAGAAAAAAGCCTTTCTCCTTGGTTATCTCCATTGCCCATGCCCTAGAGATTTGGATTGTTGTGGCTAGAGTGATGGCTCAGTAGTTAAGAAGACTGGCAGCAGACTGGGCATGGTGGTACAACCCTGTAATCCCAGCACTTGGGAGGCAGAGGCAGACAGATCTCTGGGAGTTCAATGCAATCCTGGTCTACAGATAGAATTCCAGGACAGCCGAGGTTACACAGACAAACCTTGTTGGAAAAAAATCCAAACAAACAAGCAATATAAATATTAATGGTTAATTCTCTCTCTCTCTCTTTCTCTCTCTCTCTCTCTCTCTCTCTCTCTCTCTCTGAGTGTGTGTGTGTGTGTGTGTGTGTGTGTGTGTGTGTGTATGTATGTATGTATGTATATGTATCCAAATACATTGAGCTGATTTTGACCAGAAAAGGAAAGCTGATCCCTTCGACCTGAGTTAAAAGTGGTTGTATGTGGAACTGAATTTTGGCCCTGTGCAAGAGCAGGAAACACTGCATACAGAACTAATGAAAACAATATTTGTAAAGCAGGCTGTGTGGCTGGAGACATGGCTCAGAGGTTATGAGCACTGACTGCTATTCCAGGGGTCCTGAGTTCAATTCCCATCAACCACATGGTGGCTCACAACCATCTACAATTCAATCTGGTGCCCTCTTCTGGCAGGTAGGCAGAACACTGTATAAGTAATAAATAAATCTTGACTAAGAAAGGAAAGAAGGAAGGAAGGAAGACAGGTTAAAAGGCAGGGTACCATGATGCTGTCTTTGTAGTCCATAGTGATAGTCCCATGTTTGTCCACAGGCTGTTTGGAATAGACCTGAACAAAATGACACACAGTAGCCTGGCAGCGCTTTGACTCACAAAACCGTACTTGGATATTGGGTGCTGAACAGGAATGCAGCATCAGAATGGAGGCCACCAGGACTTTTGTTCCGTCGGACAGCTGTGATCCAGCACTTGAGAGACATTACTCTGTGTGTGACTTTTGCTTTTCTCTGTGTAACAGTCAAGGCTGCCCTGGAACCCCACAAAAGTCTGAATACTGGACATTTTAATCAGTCACTGTGACAAGACTCCCACCTACTGGCGAATGTGTGAAACTGCAGATTAAAATAAGGGCAGAGGACACTTATTTGGAAGAGTTGGGTATATTATGTTAGAGACAAAGTGTTTCTGTAGCCTTGGCTGTCGTCCACCTCTTAGTTCTGCTTGCCTCGGCTTCTCTAGACCCACAAATATTTGCACATTTTCCAGAGGCAATTCAAGCAGTAACTTAGAATCCTTGCAGATATAAGAAGGGGGGCAATATTTCCCTGCCCAGCCAATTCCTTAGAAATTTGTCTGTTTAGCTGGGGGTTGGTGGAACAAGCCTATAATACCAGCACTCTGGAGGCAGAGGCAGGCAGATGTCTGTGAGTTAGAGACCAACCTGCTCTACAAGAGCTAGTTCCAAGACAGCCTCCAAAGCCACAGAGAAACCCTGTCTGGAAAAACCAAAAAAAAAGTTGTTTGTTTTCCTACTTCACAACTCAGCATTGTAATCACACTGGGAAACTGTACACTAGAAAAAAACAGAAGCACAAAATATACTAACTTGGCTGGAGATGTAAACCAAGTTTCCAGAGGCAGTATACCTAGAAAGATCGAGGAATGTTTGTATCTGCTATCCACACAGATGAGGCCTCAATACATGGAGAAGGCAGGACATGTGGACCAGCTGGAAGACTGGCTGCCTAGATAGCATGCATGAAACACAGGACCATAATCTCTCCTAAGGAGATATATAGATTGCATGCCAATGGTTAACATCTGGGCTGAACAAATGTTTACCTCTCATGCATGATGGCTTGTGCCTTTATGAACCAAAGGCAGGTCATTCAAGAGCAGATACATATATATATATATATATCCTTATCCATGCAAGCTCCAGGCTACAGTATGCTCACTAATGGTAAATGGCAGAAACATGTTAAGGAGCCTGCCACCAAGCATGAAGTCGACACATACATCACAGGAACCAGCATGGTTGCAGTGACCTGATACAGGGAATTAAGCACAGGCCAAATGGTGAGCATGCACAAAGGTAAAATGTGCCCAGTGTTGTGGCTGTTACAGTTAGCACCCAAGAGGCAGTCAGGACAACCTGGACAATTTACTAGGTTCTGCCACCTGTTCCCCCCCGACACACACACACATACACAAAAATTCAGAAAACCACTTGGAAGTGGCATATGCCCTAATCCTAGAAGAAACAAGATCTGTGCTTCTGGTAGGCAGGAATTCCAGCATCAACAGCCTATCTCAAAAAGGGCCTCATAGAGTGCACAATGGTGTGGCAAGCCTTTAATCCTAGCACTTGTGAGGCAGAAGCCTGTGGATCTGACTCCAAATGAGAGAAACCCTGTCTTGAAAAAAACAAAAACACTGAGGTGTTTTGGTCACACAGAGCGTGTTCAAAAAACAATGTCAAAGGTGGTTTGCAACATAGCTCAAGGAATTTCTGAGTTCCTGTTAGGGCCTTGATTTGTTTCCCTTTGCCTTTAATCCCAGCACTCTGGAGACAGAGGCAGGCAGATCTCTGTGAGTTCGAGACCAGCGTTGTTCAGGAGAGCTAGTTCCAAGACAGCCTCAAAAGTCAAGAGAGAAGCCCTGTCTCAAACCCGGCCCCCCCCCAAAACCCTGAAACATGTGCCCTAAACTGCAGTTCTTACAACCAAGGCGAAACTTGAACCTACTGAAAATGTCTCAAAAGGTCCCAGAGAAAAATCCGCTTTCAAAATGTAGCCGTTGTAGCTTAGGTCTCACCACTACTGGGCTCCGTTTTAGGTTCACGGAACATACATGAACAGTGTTCCCATCAAACCTAACTTACCCAGCGTTTTTAGCAGAGTGCAGCACTCCTCACACTCCCAAGCCTGAGTTCAGCGCCTGTGCACGAGAGTTTCCAATGGGCTCAACAGGGAGGCTTGAATCACACAGGGAGGCACAAAGTGGAAGCACTTTCCAGTTCTGACTCAGAGAGGGCAATCACATTGATGACCGCTTTGTGGGGTGTCCTCTCGAGCCTGGGGGAACCTAGACACCTGCCCCCATTCTTTCCAATACCGCTTCAGTCCCTGGCTGCTGTACAAGCGATGTACAAAACCTTCTTCCCTGCTCAACATTCTCCCCTCCATGCCCGTGGAGTCCCAGGTCCCAGGACACCGCAGTTAATCCAGACACACGCTACCAAAGGGCCCATTGTATCCCAAGTCCAAAGAGTGCCCCACACTATTCGAAATCTAGATGAGTCACTAAGAACTGGGGAAACCGCATTTTGTGAACCAGTAGTGCTCAAAACCTGGCGGCACTATATTCCAGAACACAAAGTACCCCATAGTTTGAGTATCACAGGCTTACATAGTCCAGAGAGACGCACATTCTGAAAAAAATATTTACCCGCCAGAAAACTAAAAACATTGGAACAGTTCACTCGAATGCGACAAAAAACCTAAAAGATATGTAAATTCAGCGTGGTTAATATCGGGTCCCAAAATTGACCCAAGTCCATTGTTAGTTTGGCTTCTCCAACAAATCCAATTCAATTGCCTGGGACCCTCTGAAACTCCTAGAAGCGTCATTCATAACCACCACAAACACTCATAAAATTTCTACATTGCTAAAATTATATACAATCTGCCTACAGGTCTTGCCTCCTGTGAGGTGTGACTACACTCAGCTGACTTGGGGCCAGGAGGCCGAATCCTTGGCTATGTTCATTTAAAATTCTAGTTTTTAAAAGTTCTAAATCAAGCTAGTCAGTGCTGGCTCAAGCCCATGATCCTAGTTAGGCCGGCAGACGTGTGCATTCGAGGACGGCAAAGTCTACAGACCGGGTTCAAGACATGCTCCAAACTACACAGATTACGAAAAGTTCTCTAAGTAGGCCCTTTGTGCTTTTGAGAAAGGCAGAAGTGTGTTACTTAGCTTGTCCCAGGTCGTAAGCTGGCTAAATTAAACCTATCTCATTCAACATCCATATCAAGCCTACACCTGCCTCTCAAAGCTAAGGTCCTCGGTTTCAAATATCAGAACAGACAAAAAAAACAACTTACCTTTCTGACAGAGAGAAAGCCGAACTCGAAAGGTGGAGCCGAATATCCTGACAAGCACCAACAATATCCCAAAGAAGTCTGTGGGAAAGAGACAGGCTCTAGTGTTTACATAGTCTGAGGGCTCATTGGTCCCCTAGAGGAAAGGCTCTGGAATCCCTCTCCCCAACTGGGGCCATCCTTACCCAATCCACCCTGTATCCTGGGTTCTGATGCCCCCTGGGGCTGAATGATCTTCAGCATCCTGCTCCCCAACCGCCCCTTGTCTGCCCCCATCCCCAGAGGAGGAAGTGGATTTGTTTGTTTGTATCTATGTTTTTAAATGGATAGGCTCTGGGTAGGGTGGTTTCTTTTTTGTAGCAATTATTGAGGCTGAGTCTGGGGGTGTGGGAAGGATCACTGTTAGTTCAAGACCCGGGGGTCACAATCATGAATTCCTGACTGGGCAGGGTACATAGTGAGATCCAGCATTTGTTTTTTGTTTTGGGGGTCCTTTAAGAGATTCTGGATAGTATTGGAGCCTATCCTAGCCTGAAACTATCTGAGATCCGTCCTTGTCTGCCTCCTGGGTGCTGGGATGAAAAGGAATTTGCCACCACTGCCTGGCTCCATATTCATTCTTTTTTTTTCATGACAGCGTTACTCTGTGGCTTTGGAGGCTGTCCTGGAACTAGCTCTTGTAGACCATGAAGGTCTCGAACTCACAGAGATCGACCTGCCTCTGCCTCCCGAGTGCTGGGATTAAAGGCATGTGCCACCACTGCCGGGCTCCAGATTCATTCATAAAAATATTAATGAAAGGAGTAAAGGAAGTAATCTCTACCTGGGAGGGTCAGTGTTTTGGTTTGTTTTCTCATGTTTTGACTGAGTTGAAGTCCTTGCTCCACCTCCTTTGTCTTTCTTCCTCATGTGTGTATGGTTAGACCTGCTTTGCCAAACTGGTTTGGGGGTCAAACAATAGCTAGCTGAGTTGGTTTTTTCTACCTTTACATGGTTTTATGGATTGAAATCAGGTGTCCAGGAATACAGGGACAAAGCTACTAGACACGTTACATGCTTGGGTTTTAGGGTTTCTTCGGACAAAGTCTCAGGTACTCAAGTTGGTCCTAAACTCACTAAATTGCCAAGGATGTCCTTGGATTTCTTATTTCCTCTTGCCATCTCCCAACGCTGGAATAATGGGCACATAAGACCATGTCCAGTTCAGTCATCAATTCCAGGGACATTTCTATGTATTTTTGATGTATTGATTATTGAAGAAGTAAACCTTGTCAGCAAGTAGCTAGGTCTTCCATTTGGAGAAGCAGATAAAGATATTAAATTGGCCCATGTAGTGGCAAGATCTTTACTCCCAGCCCTTGGAAGGCAGAGGCAGAGGCAGAGGCAGAGGCAGAGGCAGAGGCAGAGGCAGAGGCAGAGGCAGAGGAGCAGCGCAGCGGCAGGAGCGGCCCAGAAGCAAGGCAGAGGCAGGTAGAAGATCTTCGTTCTCGGCGCTTTAAGTTTGTCATCCTAAAGCACGATACACAATATATCTAGGCTTTTAGAGATACAATCATATAAAATAATAACATCACATTATTTCTCACCTTATTTATTAGGGAGAAAGGGAGGGCTTCATTTAAGCTAGGCCCTAGCCTTGGTTCCTCTATGTAGCAGCTGAAGAATAAACTTGGATCCTTTCCTGTCACTGACTTCCCAGTCTGATCTTTGGCCACTATGCCTTGTCTAGTTGCTATGCTGGAATTCATTACCAAGACAAAGCGGGAACACATTCAACATTTTGATTTTTCCATCCTGATTAGTTTTTTATTTTTAGTATCTAGAGAGGATTAGTGTGTGTACTGTGTGGTTTTTTGGAAGAGAGATCTACATAGTACCTGCTAGCCTGGGCTCAACATGGACAAGGCTGGTCTGGCTTAAGAGTACTTTACCCCCCCATAAACTTCCACACCGGGAGAAGCATTTTATTTACTTTTGATGCATGGTAGGTACACTATTTTCAGCATTCTGGAGCTAGAAGCAGGCACATATCTGGATATCTGGGACACCTGGTCTACAAAGCTGGTTCCAGCAAAACTACAGGTCTTACACTGGGAAACCCTGTATGGAAAACCAAAAAAAATCAAACAAATAAATCACATAATCAGAGACAGAATAGACTCCTCAATTACCCCAAAAGCAACCTCCCCACATATATAAACATGTAATGAACTTTGAGGGCTTTTAGAGACTTCTAGAAAAAAGATATTTATTATTTTGTGTATCTGCAAGGATCAGACTGCAGGCAGGGCTTGATTTGGGAATTTTCTTTTCCTTTTTGTGTATGTGTATTTGGTACTGGGGGGAGTCCACAGAGGACAGAAGATGACATCAGATGACCGGGACCATCAGTTACAGCATGTTGTGAAATACTCACTGGGTGCTTGAAACCAAACTTGGCTCCTCAAGAAGAGCAGTCTTAACCTCTGAGTCATCTCTCCAGCTCCTGCTTTGGGGATCTGGGTTTCTGGGATCTCTTACTATACTTTCTCCCTACTCAGGCTCACCCTGCTTAGAGGCAGAATCCCCGAAGTGCTACTCTGTCCCTGTCTACTCCCCCACCCCATCTCCCCAGACAGGTTTTGTCTGTGTAGCCCTGGCTGTCCTGGAACTCAGTGTGTAGTATAGGCTGACTTTGAACTCAGAAATCAGCTTCCCTCTGCTGGGATTACAGATGTGAGCCACCATGTCTACACTTCAAAACCCAAGTGTTACCAAGCTGTAGGCATTGGACTTACTGTTTAGAGATGTGTTCGCTGGGGACAGAGAAGCACTGGGGGCTGGAGCTTCCCTAACTCTACTCTTCCAGACCAAATGTGACTCCAGACTAAAAAAAAACTGAGGAGCAATTTAACCAGAGAAGGAAGTCATTGACAATTGTCTTCAAACCACAAAGGGAATCCAGTCTATAATAACTTACATTATCGGCTGGGTGTTGGTGGTGCAAGCCTTTAGTTTCAGCATTGTCAGGAGGCAGAGGCAGGTGGATCTCTGTGAATGCAAGGCCAGCCTGGTATACAGAGCAAGTTCCAGGACAGGTTCCAAAACAATAAAGGGAAGCCTGTCTTAAAAAATGCACACACACACACACACACACACACACACACCAAAAATTATTATTGCATATTATATTATTATGGCATTATTATAACTTGTATTGTTTTTTCTCCCAAGTCCTACCCCACACCCCAAGTGGATACTTTTTCTGTGTGGCCCTGACTGCCATGGTACTCAGCTTTGTAGACTAGGGTAGCCTTGAACTCAAGAGAACTAGATGCCTCTGGCCACCAAGTGAAGATAATTAGGCTTACCTCTGTGAACATATCAGGGATACTATTTGCTGAGGGCTATACCACTCACTAAGGAAGGTGTCCAGCAACTACTGGAGGGGCTCATGACACTTTCCTATAAACCATGTCACCTGTAAAATCCTCACTTCAACTCCCTGAAAAGACCACCTCACCCACTGCAGCTTGTCCCCTGCAGGCTGGACAGCTGTGGCCTCAGAGCCAAAGCAGGGGAAGATCTTCCGTCCATTCTGCGAACCAACCAGACCCTGACTGAGCTTTATGTGGCCAACAGCGCTCTGGAGGACACAGGTGTCAGGATACTGTGCAGGAGGCTGAGACATCCAGGCTGCAAACTTCAAGTCCTGTGGTGAGAGATGGACCCCTGATTTCTTGGGAAGAATGGGGAAATTTGGGAATGCTGGCCATAGATTTGGGGGTAGGAATTCTACATGATTGAGATTCATTCAACATTGGAAAATTGATGCTACAGAGATAGATCAACAGTTAAAGCACTTGGTGATCTTACAGGGGACATTAGTTCAGTTCCCAGCACCCCTGTCAGGTGGCCACATTCACCTGTAATTCTAGATCCTGGGGATCCAACTCCCTTTTCTAGTATTCATGGTCATGCCCCCACCACAACCCCACATGGACATGCATATATGAAAATAATAAAATTTTAATAAACAGGCAAGGATTTGTGTCCCACGCCTTTAATCCCAGACATGGGAGGCAGAGACAAGAGGATCTCTATGAGTTTGAGGCCAGCCTGGTCTACACAGTGAATATCAGGATGGGCTCTAAAGCTATACAGAGAAGCCCTGTCTCAAAAACTAAAATAAATAAAATAATTGATAAATAAAATGTGCAAGTATTATACCGTCTGAAAACAGCAAATAAATAAATAAATAAATAAATAAATAACAAATTGGAAGGAAGGAGCCCAGAGTGTTTGGGAATATGTTTGATCCCAGCACATAGAAGGCAGATGCAGGTAGATCTCTAAGAATTCTGTAACAACAAGATAAACTAGAGAGGGTGGAGTTAACTCTGTTCTCAGAAAAAGCCTGAGAAATTCCCTGTGCAGCACAAGGCTGATTCAGCTGCAGGGTTTCTCTGTGGCTTTGAATGCTGTCCTGGAACTAGCTCTTGTAGACCATGCTGGTCTCAAACTCAGTGGTCCACCTTCCTTTGCCTCCCGAGTGCTGGGATTAAAGGTGTGCACCACCACTGCCAAGCCCACGTCACCCACTCTTACCCAATCCTGAACAGCCAAGGCACATCCACCCTGCTTGCAGTTTTTTCCTTTAGAAAACCTTCACACAGCTGGAGAGATGGCTCAGAGGTTAAGAGCACTGGCTGCTCTTCCAGTCCTGAGTTCAATTCCCAGCCACCACATGGTAGCTCAGAAACATCTGTAATGGGATCTGGTGCCCTTTTATGACCTGCAGGGATACATGAACACAAAACACTGTATATATAATAAATCAATAAGTCTTTTAAAAAAACCTTCACTATTGAGGTCAGGCACCCTTTTTCCTGCAGCTGCTGTGCTGGTTTGCTTGACAATGTACCTGCCAAGTATTGTAACTTAACATTAAACATTATGAGTCTGCATCATAATGAGTTCGTTCCTTGTTGGTCTCTTTTTGGAATCTCAGGAACTTGGAATAAAAATTACACACCAGCAAAGGCAGCAGAGAGAACCTGTCTCCAAAAGCAAACAGGACATTGGGAGTAAGGAGGCTGGAGAGGTGACTCTGTGGTCAGAGCACATGTTGCTTTTGCAGAGGTCCCAGTTTCCAGATCCCACTCTGTAGCTCACAACCTGTTCCTGGTTTTCCAACTCCATTTCCAGGATCCAATAAGCCCTGTTGATCTCCACTGGCACTATAATATGAGGTTCAGTCTTACATATGTGAAAATATTCACCCTAAAATAAAATTAAATGGTGGGTGAGCTGGTTTAGCAGGTTCAAGAATCTACTGCCAAGCTTGATGACAGGCTTCACCACCAGAACCCTCTTGGGTAGAACGGAAAACATATACACTGGCAGCAGACTGGGCATTGGTGGTGCAATGTTAAGTTACAATACTCTGCAGGGACCCTGTCCAGAAAACTGGCACAGCAGCTGCAGGAAAAGGGTGCCTGGCCTCAATTGTGAAGGTTTTATTTTTTAAGATTTATTGATTTATTATGTATACAGTGTTCTGTCTTTATGTATCCCTGCAGGTCAGAAGAGGGAACCGGATCCCATTAAAGATGGTTGAAAGCCACCCTGTGGTTGCTGGGAATTGAACTCAGGACCTCTGGAAGAGCATCCAGTGCTCTTAACCTCTGAGCCATCTCTCCAGCTGTGTGAAGGGTTTTTAAAAGAAAAAAACTGCAAGCAGGGTGGTATGTGTCTTGGCTGTTCAGGATTGGGTAAGAGTGGGTGACCTGGGCTTGGCAGTGGTGGTGCAAACCTTTAATCCCAGCACTCGGGAGGCAAAGGAAGGTGGACCACTCTGAGTTCGAGACCAACCTGATCTACAAGACCTAGTTCCAGGATAGCCTCCAAAGCCACAGAGAAGCCCTGCAGATAAATCAGCCTTGTGCTACACAGGGGATTTCTCATGCTTTTACTGAGGAAAGAGTTAACTCCACCTTCTCTAGTTTACCTTGGTCTTACAGAATCCTTACAGATCTACCTGCATCTGCCTTTCATGTGCTGGTATCAAACATATTTCTAAATTCTCAGGGCTCCTTCCTCCCAATCAGTCATATACACAGAGAGAGACAGTATAATACTTGCAACTTTTATTTATCAATTTGTTTTATTTATTTTGGTTTTTTGAGGCAGGGTTTCTCTGTATAGGTTTAGAGCCAATCCTGACATTCACTCTGTAGACCAGGCTGGCCCCAAACTCAGAGATCCTCTTGCCTCTGCCTTCCATGTCCTGGAGTTAAAGGAGTGGTACAACAATCCTGACCTGTTTATTAAATTTTTGTTATTTTCCTATGTGCATATCCATGCGGGTGTGTTGTGGGGTATGACCATGAATACTAAAAGAGGGAGTTGGATCCCTGGGAGCTAGAATTACAGGTGAATGTGACCACCTGACAGGGGTGCTGGAAACTGAACTCAGGTCCCCTGTAAGATCACCAAATGCTTTTAACTGTTCATCTATCCCTCCAGAATCATTTATCCAGTGTTTAATCATTTCAATCATTTATAATTCCTACCCCCAAATCTGAGGCCAGCATTCCCGAATTCCCCATTCTCCCTTAGAAATCAGGGTCCATCTCTCACCACAGGACTCGAAGTTTGCAGCCTGGATGTTCTGCCTCCTGCACAGTTTCCTGACACCTGTGTCCCCAGAGTTTGTTGGTCACATAAAGCTCAGTCAGGGTCTGGTTGGTATGCAGGATGGAAGAAAGGCCCTCACCTGCTTTGGCTGTGAAGCCACAGCTGTCCAGCCAGCAGGGGACAAGCTGAACTGGGTGAGGTGGTCTTTTCAGGGAGTTGAGGTGAGGATTTTACAGGTGACAGGGTTTAAAGGAAACTGTCATGAGCCCATCCAATGGTTGCTGGACACCTTCCTTAGTGAGTGGTGTAGCCCTAAGCAAACAGTGTCCCTTCCATGTTCACACAGGTAACCCTAATTATCTTCACTTGCTGGCCAGAGGCAGCTGGATCTCTGAGTTCAAGTCTACCCTAGTCTACAAAGCTGAGTACCAAGGTAGTCAGGACTACACAGAAAAAGTAACCATTTGGGGTTGGAGGTAGGAATAACGTAAGGGTTTCTCTCTCTCTCTCTCTCTCTCTCTCTCTCTCTCTCTCTGTGTGTGTGTGTGTGTGTGTGTGTGTGTGTGTGTGTGTGTGAGTGTGTGTTTGTGTTCAAGTGCATGTTCATGTTTTTTGAGACAGGTTTCTCTGTATTGTTTTGGAGCATGTCCTGGAACTCACTCTGTAGGCCAGGCTGTGGCCTTGAACTCACAGAGATCCTCCTGCCTCTGCCTCTTGAGAGTGCTGGCATTAAATGCTTGCACCACCAACACCTGGCCAATAATGTAAGTTATTATAGACTGGATTCCCTTCCTGGTTTGAAGACAATGATCAATGATTTTTCTGTGGTTAAATGGTTCCTTAGTTTTAGTCTGGTGTCACATTTTGTCTGGAAGAGTAGAGTTAGGGAGGCTCCGAACTTGGGGCTTCTCTGTCCCCAGAGAACACATCTCTAAACAGTGAGTCCAATGCCTGCAGCTTGGTAAGGCTTGGGTTTGGAAGGGTAGACATGGTAGTTCACATATGTAATCCCAGCAGAATGAGGCTGATTTCTGAGTTCAAGGACATCCTGGGCTACACAGTGAGTTCCATGACTGCCAGGGATACACACAGAAACCCTGTCTGTGGAGATGGAGTTGGGGATGTAGACAGGGACAGAGTAGCACTGCAGGGATTCTGCCTCCAAGCAGGGTGAGCCTGAGTGGGGAGACAGTATAGTAAGGGATCCCAGAAACCCAGATCCCCAAAGCAGGAGAAGGAGAGATGGCTCAGTGGTTAAGACTGCTCTTCTTGAGGAGCCAAGTTTGGTTTCCAGCACCAATTAGTAGTTCACAACATCCTCTGAGTGATCGTCCCGGTCATCTGATGTCATCTTCTGTCCTATGTGGACACCACCAGTCCCAAATACACATACACAAAGAGGAAAATAAAATTCCCAAATCAAGCCCTGCCTGCAGGCTGATCCTTGTAGATATACAAAATAATAAATGCCTTTTTTAGAAGTATCTAAGCACCCTCAAAGTTCATTACATGTTTGTATATGTGGGGAGATTGCTTTTGGGTAATGGGGGAGTCTATTCTGTCTCCGATTATGTGGGCTTTTTTTGTTTGTTTTTTTTTGTTTTTTTCCATACAGGGTTTCCATGTGTAAGAACCTTAGTTCTCCTGGAACCAGCTATGTAGACCAGGTGGCCTGGATATCCAGATATGTGCCTGCTTCTAGCTCCACATTGCTGAGAATAAGTCGAGCACCACCACACTCATAAATGTAATGTTAAAAGCCTCACTCCAGAATAGAGTGATGGGACAAGTCTTTATTCTTAAGGCAGTGATCAGCCTTTTCTACATAGTGAGTCCCAGGCAAGCCAGGATTAGTAGGGTTCTCTCTCTCTCACATACACACACACTCTCAGACACAAAATAAACTAAATTCTGAGGTTGAAGCTGATTTGATGGGATGCTTTGCTTGGTTAGACTCAGAATAGAATACTGGCCAAGGCCAGACTGGGAAAGTAGTCACAGGAAAATGATTCAAGGTTATCTTTAGCTGCATAGAGAATCCAAGGCTAGCTTAGCCTAGAAAACCCAATCTCCAAATAATTAAAGGGGAAAAAAGTATAAAAATAAATCCAGTATTCTATACTCTAAATCCAGTATTCTAGACTCTAACACCTATATCCTTGTTGCTATTTTTATTGAGATAAGGGCTCTCTGTGTAGTCCTGGCCACAAACTCAAGACATCTACCTGCCTCTGCCTAACAATGGCTGGGAGTGAAGATGTTGCTACTACAAAGGTCAAATCCATCTCTTTATCTGCTTCTCAAATGGAAGACCTAGCTACATGCTGACAAAGTTTACTTCTTCAATAAACAATAAATCAGAAATACATAGAAATATCCTTGGAATTGATTACTTATGTGCCCATTATTCCAGTCACTGGGAAATGGCAAGAGAAAATAAGGAACCCAAGGACATCATTGGCATATTAGTGAGTTTAGGGCCAGCTTGGAGTACCTGAGACTTTGTCTGAAGAAAGCCTAAAATCCAAGCATGCAACATGGCTAAGTAGCTTTGGCCCTGTATGCCTGGGCACCTGATTTCAATCCATAAAACCATGTAAATGTAGAGAAAACAAACTCAGCTAGTTATTGATGAACTCCAATCCAGTTTGGCAAAGCAGGTCTACCTGTACACACATAAGAAAGAAAGACAAAGGAGGCAGAGAAAGGACTTCAACTCCTCAGAAAATAAGAAAACAAAACACTGAGCCTCCCAGGCAGAGGTTACTTGCTTTACTCCTTTCATAATATTTTTAAGAATGAATCTGGAGCCAGCCTCAGCCTCAATAATTGCTACAAAAATGGAAACAACCTACCCATACCCTAGCCATCTAAAAAAATAGATACATACAAACAAATCCACTTCCTCCTCTGGGGTGATGGGCAGACATGGGATGGTGGGAAAGAAGGGCATGGATGCTGAAGGTCATTCAGCCCCAGGGGGCATCAGAACCCAGGACAGAGGGTGGATTTGGTAAGGATGGCCCCAGTTGGGGAGAGGGATTCCAGAGCCTCCCCTCCAGGGGGCCAGTGAGCCCTCAGACTATGTAAATATTAGAGCCTCTCCCTCTCCCAGAGACTTCTTTGGGATTTTGTTGGTGCTTGTCAGGATATTCTGCTCCACCTTTCGAGTTTGGCTTTCTCTCTGTCAGAAAGGTAAGTTTTTTTTGTTTGTTTTCTGTTCTGAGATTTGAAACCAAGGACCTTATCTTTGAGAGGCAGGTGTAGGCTTGATATGGATGTTGGATGAGATAGGTTTAATTTAGCCAGCTTACGACCTGGGACAGGCTGAGTAACACACTTCTGCCTTCCTCAAAACCACAAAGGGCCTACTTACAGAACTTTTCATAATCTGTGTAGTTTGGAGCATGTCCTGAACGCGCTCTGTAGACTATGCCGGCCTCGAATGCACACGTCTGCCTGCCTAACTAGGATCATGGGCTTGAGCCAGTACTACTAGCTTGCTTTGGAACTTGAAAAAACTAGAGATTTAAATGAACATAGCCAAGGATTCGGCCTCTTGGCCCCAAGTCAGCTGAGTGTAGTTCCACGTCATAGGAGGCAAGGCCTGCAGGCAGATTGTATATAGTTTTAGCAAAGTAGTAATTTTCGGAGTTTTTGTGAGTGTTATGAATGACGTTTCTGGGAGTTTCAGAGGGTCCCAGGCAATTGTATTGGATTTGTTTGAGAAGCCAAATTACCAGTGGACTTGGGTCAATTTTGGGACCGGATACTAACCACTGTGAATTATGCATCATTTAAGTTTTTGGCGCATTAGTTTGAACTTTTCCAATGTTTTTAGTTTCTGTCAGGTAAATTTTTTTTCCGGCTTGTGCGTCTCTCTGGACCAGGTCAGCCTGTGGTACTCAAACTATGGGGGCGATTTCCCCAGTTCTTACTGACTCCTCTAGCATTCGAATAGTGTGGGGCACTCTTGGGACTTGAGCTATAATGGGCCCTTTGGTAGCGTGTGTCTGGGTTAACTGTGAGGTTCTGGGAGCGGGGACTCCACGGGCATGGGGGGGGGGGAGAATGTTGAGCGGGGAGGAAGGTTTTGTACATCGTTTGCACAGTAGCCAGGAACTGAAGCTGAAGCGGTATTGGAAAGGAGGGGGGGCGGGTCAAGGAGCCCCGAGGCTCAAGGGGACACCCCACAAAGCGGTCATCAATGTGGTTGCCCTCTCTGAGTCAGAACTGGAAAGTGCTTCCACTTTGTGCCTCCCTGTGTGGGACAAGCATCCCTGTTGAGCTCATGGGAAGCATTTGTGCACAGGTGCTGAGCTCAGGCTTGTTTGTGTGAGGAGTGCTGCACTCCTTTAAAAATGCTGGGCAAGTTAGGTGTGATGGGAACATTGTTCACGTATGTTCTTTGACCTAAAACGGAGCCCGGTAGTGGTGAGACCTAAGCTACAACGTTACATTTTGAAAGCGGATTTTTCTCTGGGAGGTTTTGAAACATTTTCAGTAGGTTCAAGTTTTGCTTTGGTTGTAAGAACTGCAGTTTAGGGCACATGTCTCAGGGTATTTGTGTGTGGGGGGGTTGGGGGGTGGGTTCGAGACAGGGCTTCTCTCTGGCTTTTGAAACTGTCTTGGAACTAGCTCTCCTGAACCACGCTGGTCTCGAACTCACAGAGATCTGCCTGCCTCTGTCTCCCGAGTGCTGGGATTAAAGACAGAGGGAAACAAATCAAGGCCCTAACAGGAACTCAGAAATTCTTTGAGCTATGTTGCAAACCACATTTGACACTGTTTTTTGAACTCCTTGAGCTATGTTGCAAACTACCTTTGACATTGTTTTTTGAACATGCTCTGTGTGACCAAAACACCTCAGTGTTGTTTTGTTTTGTTTTTTTTCAAGACAGGGTTTCTCTCATTTGGAGTCAGATCCACAGGCTTCTGCCTCACAAGTGCTAGGATTAAAGGCTTGCCACACCATTGTGCACTCTATGAGGCCCTTTTTGAGATAGGCTGTTGATGCTGGAATTCCTGCCTACCAGAAGCACAGATCTTGTTTCTTCTAGGATTAGGGCCTACGCCACTTCCAAGTGGTTTTCTGAATTTTTGTGTATGTGTGTGTGTGTGTCGGGGTGAGCAGGTGGTGGAATCCTAGTAAATTGTCCAGGTTGTCCTGACTGCCTCTTGGGTGCTAACTGTAACAGCCACAATACTGGGCACATTTTACTTTTGTGCATGCTCACCATTGGGCCTGTGCTTACTCCCCTGTGTCAGGTCACTGCAATCATGTTGGTTCCTATGATGTATGTGTCGACTTCATGCTTGGTGGCAGGCTCCTTAACATGTTTCTGTCATTTACCATTAGCGAGCATACTGTAGCCTGGAGCTTGCACAGATAAGGATATATATATATATCTGCTCCTGTAGGTCCTGGAGTTCAAACAAAGCTTTTCTCAAGTAGTCTGTTGTCTTTCACCAATTGCTTCATTTTCCTGGGCCTCCCTGTAGCTCTGTCTTCTATTGAAAGACCTGCCTTTGGTTCATAAAGGCAGAAGCCATCATGCACGGCAGAGGTAAACATTTGTTCAGCCCAAATGTTAACCATCGTCTTGCAATCTTTATATCTCCTTAGGAGAGAATATGGTCCTGGGTTTCATGCATGCTAGCTAGGCAGCCAGTCTTCCAGCTGGTCCTCATGTCCTGCCCTCTCATCGTGTTGAGGCCTCATCTGTGTGGATAGCAGATACAAACATTCCTGGATCTTTCTAGGTATACTGCCTCTGGAAACTTGGTTTACATCTCCAGCCAAGTTAGTATATTTTGTGCTTCTGTTTTTTTCCTAATGTACAGTTTCCCAGTGTGATTACAATGTTGAGTTGTGAAGTAGGAAAACAAACAACTTTTTTTTTTGTTTTTTCTAGACAGGGTTTCTCTGTGGCTTTGGAGGCTGTCCTGGAACTAGCTCTTGTAGACCAGATTGGTCTCTAACTCACAGATATCAGCCTGCCTCTGCCTCCGGAGTGCTGGATTAAAGGCATGTGCCACCAAACCCCAGCTAAACATACAAATTTCTAGGGAATTGGCTGGGCAGGGAAATATTGACCCCCTTCTTATATCTTCAAGGATGCTAGTTTACTGCTTGAATTGCCTCTGGAAAATGTGCAAATATTTGTGGGTCTAGAGAAGCCGAGGCAAGCAGAACTAAGAGGTGGAGGACAGCCAAAGCTACAGAAACACCTTGTCTCTAACATAATATACCCAACTCCTCCAAATAAGTGTCCTCTGCCCTCATTTTAATCTGCAGTTTCACACATTCGCCAGTAGGTGGGAGTCTTGTCACAGTGACTGACTGAAATGTCCAGTACTCAGATTATTGTGGGGTTCCAGGGCAGCCTTGTCTGTTACACAGAGAAAAGCAAAAGTCACACACAAAGTAATGTCTCTCAAGTGCTGGATCACAGCTGTCCGAGGGAACAAAAGTCCTGCTGGCCTCCATTCTGATGCTGCATTCCTGCTCAGCACCCAATATCCAAGTACGGTTTTGTGAGTCTAAGCGCTGCCAGGCTACTGTGTGTCATTTTGTTCAGGTCTATTCCAAACAGCCTGGGGACAAACATGGGACTATCACTATGGACTACAAAAACAGCATCATGGTACCCTGCCTTTTAGCCAGTCTTCCTTCCTTCCTTCCTTCCTTCCTTCCTTCCTTCCTTCCTTCCTACCTTCCTTCCTTTGTCAAGATTTGTTTATTACTTATACAGTGTTCTGCCTACCTACCAGAAGAGGGTACCAGATTAAATTGTAGATGGTTGTGAGCCACCATGTGGTTTATGGGAATTGAACTCAGGACCCCTGGAATAGCAGTCAGTGCTCGTAACCTCTGAGCCATGTCTCCAACCACACAGCCGGTTTGTCAAATATTGTTTTCATTAGTTCTATATGCAGTGCTTCCTGCTCTTGCACAGGGCCAGAGTTCAGTTCCACATACAACCATTTTTAACTCAGGTCGAAGGGATCAGCTGTCCTTTTCTGGCCAATATCAGCTCAATGCATGTGGACACACACACACATACATACATACATACATACACACACACACACACACACACACACAGAGAGAGAGAGAGAGAGAGAGAGAGAGAGAGAGAGAGAGAGAGAGAGAGAGAGAATTAACCATTAATATTTCTATTGTTTGTTTGTTTGGATTGTTTCCAACAGGGTTTGTATGTGTAACCTTGGATGTCCTGGAACTCAATCTGTAGACCAGGCTTGTATTGAACACCCGAGATCTGTCTGCCTCTGCTTCCCAAGTGCTGGGATTACAGTGTTGCAGCACCAATTCCCAGTCTGCTGCCAGTGTCCTTAACTACTGAGCCATCACTCTAGCCACAACAGTACAAATCTCAAGGGCAAGGGCAATGGAGATAACCAAGGAGAAAGGCTTTTTTGGCCATGTTTTGTACGAGGAGAGCATTGATCTCAAGGTGGCCTCAGACTTGTAGAAATACTGTCTGTCAGAGGCGAGAGATTGCTCTGCTTCATCTTAACTCAAGGTCAGAGAGTTCAAAACTGTCCTTGGTCTTCCAAGGTTAAAGTCATAAGGTCTAAGGCATGGCTACTATAGGATGTTTGATCTTAGTCTTGAATGTCTTACCTAAATAACTACAGACTTGGTCTGAGGTGTGGTTACTCTTGACCCTCAAGGCCCATAAGGAGAAGTTGAGTCTCAGGTGTGGTTATCAAATATTTGGTTGATTAAAGTAGAAAGGATGTTTTTCCTTAATACAAGATAAAGAAGTCTTTTGCCATGTTCCCTTTTTGGTTGAGGTACTTAAGAATGTTGAAGAATAAACATGGGGAGTCAGTATTCATACACTGGATTGCCCTCTTGACTCTATCCTGTATGTCTTTTCTTAAGGGTCTATACCTGCCATTTCTCTATTCTCCCCCTCAGGTATGAACCTGGCAAGTTGGCTGGATCCCACTGAAGCCTAACATGGATTGATTATCACAACTGTGCAATTCAGAAACACAGGTAAATGCAAAAACTTAAACATTAAATGCAGTGTTGTAACTCACAGCTCTGGGGATGCTAGGAAAGCAGACACTCTACTGCCAAACCATCCTCCTAGCTCACATTTTCAGGTAGGGCCTCACTAACTTTCCCAGGCTGGCCTTGAACCTGGGATTCTCTTAATTGAGCCTCCTGTAAAGCTGGAATCCAGCTAGGGGTTTTGTTTGTGTGTGTGCCTTTGCTCTTAATACTGTTTGTCATGGTATTCTTTGGAGGCCCGATATCAACCTGTAGAAGTTTTCCTTTCCACCCATAAGGGTCCTGATTGTGAAGCCTGTCATCAAGCTTGGCAGTAGATGCTTTAACCTGCTAAGCCAGCTCTCCAGCCCTTTTGTTTTGTTTTAGAATGAGTATTTTGCACACATGCATGACCTAACCTCATATTTCATTGCCAATGGAGACCACCAGGGGTGATTCAATCTCCTGGAACTGGAGTTGGATCCTATGGACAGGTTGTGAGCCACAGAGTGGGATCTGGAAACTGGGACCTCTGCAAGAGCAACAATTGCCCTAACCACAGAGCCACCTCTCCAGCCTTCTTATTCCCAATGTTCAGTTTGCTTGTTGGAGACAGCGTCTCTCTGATGTCTTGGCTGCTGTGGAATTCTTAGAGATCTACCTGCCTCTGCCTTCCTTGTGCTGTGATCAAACATGTTCCCAACCACTCTGGGATGCTTACTCCCAATCTTGAGTGTATTTAGATATTAATAAATAAAAAACATAGGAAACTCCTATTTGTAGTCTCATTTACAGATACAGATAGAATGAGGTGGAAAGTATGTTCTGTTGGTAAATAACAGACTCAGAACTCCCAGGTGCCAGCTGAGATGGTTTAATTTAAAAGAACAAGAGAAGGCTCGGGTGTTGGAGCACTGTCTGCTCTTCCAGAGGTCCTGAGTTCAATTCCCAACCACCACAGAGTGCCTCACAACCATCTATAAAAAGATTTGGTGCCCTCGTCTGGTATACATACATACAAGCAGGCAGAATACTGTGTATATAATAAACAAATATTTATAAAAATAAAGCAAAAGCCAAGCAGTGGTGTCCCACACCTTTTTAACCCCAGCAGTCAGGAGACAGAGGCAGGAAGATTGCTGTGAGTTGAAGACCCACCTGGTCTACAAGAGCTACTAGCTGGACAGCCTCTAAAGCCACAGAGAAACACTTCCTTGAGAAAAAAAGAAAAAGAACAGGAAGTAAATTCAAACTGTCCATGCTTGCAATGCCAGCATTCATGAAGCTGGGGCAGGAGGATGGAGACTTTGAACTACCTGAGGAGTCTAATCCCCAGCTAGCTTTCTACAGAATTGCTGGTCTCAAATATTACAAGCAATTCTATGAGTGAAATAGTTCCCATTTCATTAACATATTTTATATTATTTTTAGTATTTACATATGTGCATGTCTAGGGCTGTGAGTTGGAGTCATGACCATGAAGGCCCCATAAGCTAGAATTACAATTGAATGTGTCCGCCTGACATTGGTGCTGGGAAACGAACTCAGGTCCTCACCAAGTGCTTTTAACTGTTGATCTGTCTCTGCAGCATCATTTATTTATCCAGTGTTTAATGAATCTCAATCATTTAGAATTCTACCCCCAAATCTGAGGCCAGCATTCCTGAATCCCTTATTCTCCCCAAGAAATCAGGGTCCATCTCTCACCACAGGACTCGAAGTTTGAAGCTTGGATGTCTTAACCTCCTGCACAGTATCCTGACACCTGTGTCCCCCAGAGCGTTGTTGGTGACATTAAGCTAAGTCGGTGTCTGGTTGATTTGCAGGATGGAAAAAAGGTCCTCACCTGCTTTGGCTGTGAGGCCACAGCTGTCCAGCCTGCAGGGGACAAGGTGAGGTGTGTGAGGTGGTCTTTTCAGGGAGTTGAGGTGAGAATTTTACAGGTGACAGGGTTTAAAGGAAAGAGTCATGAGCCCATCCAGTGGTTGCTGGACACCTTCCTTAGTGAGGGGTGTATCCCTCAGCAAATATTGGCCCTGGTAATTGACACAGGTAATCCTAATTAGCTTCACTTGGTGGCCAGAGACAGCTGAATCTCTGAGTTCAAGGCTGCTGTAGTCTACAATGCTGAGTTACACAGAATAAGTGAACATTTGGAGGCCAGGGACTTGGAACAGAAATATAATATAAGTTATAATAATGAGAGTTATTATACACTGGATCGCCTTTGTGGTTTGAAGGCAAGGATCAATGATTTCCTTCAGTGGTTAGATTGTTCCTCATTTTAGTCTGGAGCCACATTTGGTCTGGAAGAGTAGAGTTAGGGAGGTCCCTGACCTCGGGGCTTCTCTGTCCCCAGGGAACACATCTCTAAACAGTGAGTCCATCCAGTGCCTGCAGCTTGATAAGGTTGTGAGTTTGGAAGGACAGACATGGTGACTCACACTGTAATCCCAACAGAGGAAGGCTGATTTCTGAGTTCCAGGATAGCTAGGGCTACACACAGGAAACCCTGACTGGGGGTAAAGCGACGAGGGATACGTAGATAGAGACAGAGCAGCACTGTTGTGAAGCAGGGTGAGTCTGAGATTATAGCCAGTATAGTAACAGATAATAGAAATCTAATATTCCAAAAGCAAAAGCTGGAGAGATGGCTCAGTGATTAAGACTGCTCTTCTAGAGGAGCCAAGTTTGGTTCCTAAGTTTGGTTTAGTTGGTTCACAACATCCTGTAACTGATATTCCCGGGCTTCTGATGCCATCTTCTGGCCTCTGTGCACACTGCAAGCCCAGATACACATACCCATAGATGAGAAGAAAATGCCCAAGTTAATAAATGCCTTATTCACCAAGCAAATTCTAAACACGCCCAAGGTTTTTCGCCTGTGTATATGTGTGTGTGTATTTACATATGTGTATGTGTGTCTAATGGGGGGCTGGTTTTTGGAGGATGGGGGAATCTTTTCTCTCTCTACTTATGTGGGGAGTTATGGCAGCATGGTTGCAGGAGCAGGAACCTGAGACACCACATTTTCTTTTTTTTTTTGAGAGAGGGTTTCTCTTTGTAATATTTGGTGCCTGTCCTGAAGCTTGCTGGCATGGAGCAGAGTGGCATGGAACTCACAGAGATCCTCCTGCCTCTGCCTCTCAAGTGCTGGGATTAAAGGCTCCACCTATCATTCCCTGGCTCAGTTATGTTTATGTGTTTCCGGCCTTTAGAATGAAAATAACCATCGTTGTTTTCTGTTCTGTTTTTTGAAGTAGCATCTCCCATACCCCACGCTGGCCTGATAGTAGCTATAAAGCTGATGCTGGCCTTAAAATTTCTACTTAAGCAGCCAGTGTGTAGTAGTGCATGACTCCATTAGCATCCCCACGCTACTCCTGTGGCCCTCCTCCTAAGCAAAACACTCACCACAGCTCCTGGAGTCTGCAGGCCACGTGCCTTAGGCCTTCCCCCAGCAGCCGTAGGCCCCTGTCTCCCAAGTCGTTAAAGCTCATGTCCAGTTTTCAGAGGCAAGTGTTGACTTGGAACACATGGGCAATCCCTGCACATGCATCTAAGCCCAGCAGGCAAATGCCCAACCTAGAGGAAGGGATGGCCAAGGTGAGTGTGTCCTATGCCTTTTGCTTAGGTCACCAGGGCTGGGCTTACATGCCAAATTCGTATGCTGGGTGCAGGGATATGGCCTTGACCAGCTTTGAGAGAGACAAGGGGAGAAGGCAGAGAGGAAGGCAAGACAGAAGGCAAGGGCCAGGCAGCTCACAATTGGCTGAAACTCCAGTCCTAGGCAATCTAAACTTGTCTTCTGGACTCTGTGGGTACCAGACAAGAGCTTGGTCAAAAGCATACATGCAGGCAGAAAGGAACATCTGTCAAATTTTGTAATTTAAAAAAAAGAAGAAAGGGGTAGGGCTGTGGTAGGGCACACATTTAACCCCAACACTCAAGAGGCAGCGGCAAGGGGATTGCTCTGAGTTCAAGCCCAGCTCTGGTCTACAGAGAAAGTTCCAGGACATCCAGGGCTGTTACACAGAGAAACCTTGATAGTTATTTGTTGCAGAAGCCCGTTGTGGGTAGTATATCCCTAGGCCAGGAGGGCTGGGCTATATAAAGCAGCTAGCAGAGTAAGCCACAGGGAAACAACCAGTAAGCAGCAAATTTCTTTGGTTTCTTTACTGTTTCAGGCTTCTGCCTTGGATTCCCTCAGTGAGGAGCTATATAACTTGTAGGATAACAAAAACTCTTGATTCCTGAAGTCACCTTTGGTCATGTTGTTTATCACAGTAACAGAAATCCAAGTAGAACAGAGGGTACACTTTGGTCAGTGTTTGTTCTGAAACCTGAAAGTTTAACCAATCTCCCCCCCAGAAATTATATATATATGTGTGTGTGTGTGTGTGTGTGTGTGTGTGTGTGTGTGTATGTATGTATGTATGTATGTATGTATGTATGTATGTATATGTGTATATATGCATATATACAGTGTTCTGCTGGCATGTATGCCTGCAGGCCAGCAGAGGGCACAAGATCTCATTAGAAAAGGTTGTGAGCCATCATGTGGTCACTGGGAATTGAACTCAGGACCTCTGGAAAAGCAGCCAGTGCTCTCAACAACTGAGCCATCTCTCCAGTACCTCCCCTGGAAACTAAATGTACAGCAGAACAGAAGAGCCGTTTCAGTGGTGTCAGTGATGTGTGTGTAAAGACCCCGTGGCAGGAAAAGTTGACATCAAATTTCTGTAGCTAGAGCTGGTGAGGAAATGGGTGGGCCCACAGCCTCCATGGACAGAGAAGACAGGGCAAGCCTGCTGAATCAGGAACTGCAGTCACCAGGGGGTCTGCAGTTTGCAGTCTGAGTGCCTCAGGCCCTCACACAGCAGAATCACCCTGGGATCACCAAGGTTGTTTAGCCTCAGTTCCAACTCAGTCAGGGTCTGGTCCAGGCTGAGGCTGGAGGCCAGATCTTCCCAGGCAGCCTAGCTGAGGTGGCAGATTTTCAGCCTGTGTTAAAGCCAGCTGGTAAGCATGATTGGGGATTTCCTGGGGACACAGACTCTATCCTCTGCCCCTGTCTTCAGAGTTCAGTGTTCTCAGGATGCTGTGTGGAACACACCTGTGACGCCCACCAGCACATGGTAGACAGAGGCACCAGGATGTTCCATTAGACTTGACTGGGTGTATAGTGAGGCTCTGGCTCAACAAGACAGGGGCTCTAGCTGTGGCTCAGTTGGAGGGCTCTTGCCTATTGTGTGCAAGGTCCTGGGTTTTATTCCCAGCACCCTCCCATCCCCCCAAAGAAAGCAAGCAACAAGCTGTTCAATGCCTGGCAATGGTGGAGCACACCTTTGATCCCAGCATCCAGGAGACAGAGATAAGACAGAGATCTCTGTGCATACAAGGCCATCCTGTGATACAGAGTGAATTCCAGAATATCCAGGGCTACACAGAGAAACCCTATCTAAAAAGTAAACAAATGAACAAACAAAAATACCTGTCCAAGGTGCCAATATGATGTTACAAGTATTTGGTTACATAAATATATTCAGGATTTTCAAATTGCATTTAAAAATTATTTTGTGTGAGTTGGGCATGGTGGCTCACACCTTTGATTCTAACACTGAGGAGGCAGATGCAGGCAGATTTCTGTGAGTTGGAGGTCAGCCTGGTCTACATATCAAATTCCAGGTTAGTCAGAGATATACAATGGGACGCTGTCTCAAAAATATTTCGTGGTCTATACCTGTGTACATGCACAGCAGCAAGTGCTCCTCAGCACAGAGCCATCCCTCCAGCCCCTGTGGGTCTTTTCTAATTAATGCAGGAGCCCTTATGGGCATTGTTCCACAACAACTTGCAAGAGTCTCTCCTTTCACAGTGTGGGAGCCAGGCAATAAACTCAGGTTGTCTGTACCTTTACCAAAGGAACCATCTCACCAGACCCTACAGGTACTTTCTAGTAAGACTTTTTATTGGCTAAAACAAACAAGACTGGCATATGTCTCAAGCCTTTGGTCCTAGAACTAATGATTATATATGTGGAGATCATGCTTTTCCTTCCTGAATAATGAATGGTTGAACTACCTCAGGGGGTTGAACTTTGTCACCAGCCTTGATAGCCAATGCCTTTATCTGCTGTGCTGCCACATTTTGGACCCCTGCTATCAAATCTCTCTCTCTCTCTCTCTCTCTCTCTCTCTCTCTCTCTCTCTCTCTCTCTCTCTCTCTTTGTGTAGACCAGGCTGGGCTCGAACTCGCAGAGATCAGCCAGCCTCTGCCTCCCGAGTGCTGGGACTACAGGCGTGCACCACCAACAACCGGCCTCTTTTTTCTATTTTTTAAAATTATTATTTTATTGGGTTGGAGAGATGGTTCAGCTATTAAGGGCACGGGTACCTCTTGCAGAGGACCCAGGTTCAATTCCCAATACTCACATGGCAGCTCACAGCTCTTATGGGATATTAGTTGAAGATTTCTTACATTCTTTTATGTTGCATTTGTTTAACCCTGTTAAGCTGTGTTTCTTTTCCGGCCCAACATGCCTGACTGGTCTAATAAAGGACTGAACTGTCAATAGCTAGGGAGGAGAGAGGGATAGACAGGGCTGGTGGGCAGAGAGAATAATTAGAAGAAGAGGGAGAGGAAAAGGGAAAGAAGAGAAAAGGGGGAGAGAGAACACCAGGGGACAGCCACACAGCCATCAAAAGAGTAAGAAGGAAAGAAAGAGATAGAGAATAGAGAAAGGTAAAAAACCCAGAGGCCCAAGATAGATGGGATGTTTTTTAAAAGTATTTATTTCTTCTGTGTATAGCATTCTCCCTGCATATGTGCCTGCCCTGCATACTAGGAGAGGGCACTGGAACACATTACAGATGGTTGTGAGCCACCATGTGGTTGCTGGGAATTGAACTCAGGACTTCTAAAGAACAGCCAGTTCTCTTAACCTCTGAGCCATTTCTCCAGTCCTTTTACATGGAATAACTATGGACAACCATCTGCAACTCCAGCTCCAAGGGACCCAGCACCCTCACACAAACATACATTCAGGCAAAACACCAAAGCTCACGAAATAAAAAGTACATAACATTTTAACTGAGCTGTGGTGGCACATGCCTTTAAACCCAGCACTTGGGAAGCAGAGGCAGGCAGAACTCCTTGAATTTGAGTCTAGCCTGGTCTACAGAGGTATATCCAGGACACCTAAGGCTACACAGAGAAATCCTGTTGGGGACCTCTTTAGGGTCTACTGTTCTTGTTGTAACTAAGAGTGACCCACAGTGCCCTCAGGGTCCACTGTCTATCTTGTGACTAGGTGTTTACTTCCTAGTTCCCTGCTTCTGCATAGGCCTTTATGCAAGAATGCAAATTATGTGCCCATTGAGGGGGCGAATGGCGGCATGGACCTTGATCTGAGTAAATTTACACTGGGGCTGCTATTTGTATATAAGCCTACTCCCCTTTGAAATAAACAGCCTTCTCCTTGCAAGAGTGACTGTCTAGGTTGTCTTTATGTAATCGTCAGATTCCCTTGCCCGAATCCATGAGAAGGTGGTAGAGCTGCCTATTACAACAATTAGAGTTCTCACCAAGATTTGGGAAAGAAGGGGAGACACTGAAGGATCAACCGGGAAGACTTGCCAGCATTAAGGTAAGGAACAGGTGTATTGAAGAAGGGTGCAGCTAGTTCTTAATCTCTTATGGGGAACCAATTGTCCAATAAGCAGTGCACCAGTATTAAGTACAAGACAGCAACAGACGTTTTAAAAACTGTACATGAGTTCAGCCCTTGGTTTTTAATCTTTAGTATTGGTGATGGGGAGCAGGTGAGGATAGACCTGCAAAGGGCATTACACAGAGATGGGCCGAATGCCATACCAACTGTTACTTTTTCTCTGTGCCCTCTTGTCAAAGAAGCACTTCTTAGTAATACTGTGGAATTGAAAAAGCAGGTTAAGGAAGCCCAGGCTGCCTTCCACAGAGGCTCAGAACCTGTTAGGTCACTTCAAGCTTCTAATGACACTTCCTTTGGGTCCTCCCCCTCATATTCAGGGGATTAGACTAAGGAAAGGGAAGAACTGGAAAGGTTTGTTAAATTATAACATAAGCTAAAAAATGTTCCCTTGAGTCTCATCCTCCTGCTCTAAATTCTAGCGCTCTCTGTTTCCCTTTGGCCTTTCCTGAAAAGCAGAGTGGCCCAGTGATGTTCCCAATCATAGAGATAGTTGTTCCCCAAGGCCAGAATCTGTGAGAGCATTCCCCTCTTAATTATAAGGATATTAAACACCTGAAAGAGGCAGTTATGGCTTACAGGCCTCATGTACCTTTTATTACTCTGACCATTTTTTAATTCTTTGTGGCCTGGAATTGCACACATAGTGGTTGGCAACAATAATGTCCAGCTGTGCTGTTCAGGGGAGGTTATTTGATTTGGAGAGGTGAATTTGAAGAGCTATGTAACCAAATGGTACAGCGCAAGACAGCTGCCAGTTTCCCTGAAAAGAACTTAGAAATGCTTACTAGTACGGGAGCCTATGCAGACCTAGGTCAGCAAATTCTTTACGATCCAGCTGTATATGCACAGATCTCAGCAGCTGCTTGCAGGGCTTATATTTGGGGATACCGATAATGTCATGTCTATAGTGAGAAAACTACTTTTAAAAAATGCCAACAAGTATTGTAAAGAGGTTTTACCACCTCACACGGCCAAAAGTCTCAATGATTACATTCGCATTTGTAGAGATATAGATGGACACCACATTATGGGACAAGTTATTGCTTCTGCTATGCAGGGAAATAAGGTCAGTGAGGGAGCCAAACCTAAGAAATGTTTGTTTGTGGCAAATGGGGTGCACCCTCAAAAGATTAGTCTTCGGCTGGACACCCTTCAAACTTTAAATGGTTTTCAGAGGTTTCTGGGTGATATTAATTGGATCAGACCTAGTTTAAAAATTACTACTGTTGCGATTCCCCAGCTGAGGCGGCAGTGGAGGGGGAGGAGGAAGGCGGTGGCTTGCCCAGAGTCCGGCTCACGTGTCATTTCGTACCTGGAGAGAGCCAGCAAGAAACCTGAGGTGTGGCACGCGGCCGGTAGAGGCCTGCTGAAAATGACTGAGTATCAACTTGTGGTAGTTGGAGCTGATGGCGTAGGCAAGAGTGCCTTGACGATACAGCTAATTCAGAATCTCTTTGTGGATGAATATGATCCTACAATAGAGGACTCCTACAGGAAACAAGTAGTAATTGATAGAGAAATCTGTCACTTGGACATTCTCGACACAGCAGGTCTAGAGGAGTACAGTGCAATGAGCGACCAGTACATGAGGACTGGGGAGGGCTTTCTTTGTGTATTTGCCATGAATAATACTAAATCATTTGAAGCTATTCACCATTATAGAGAACAAATTAAAAGAGTAAAAGACGCTGAAGATGTGCCTATGGTCCTAGTAGGGAATAAATGTGATTTGCCTTCTAGAACAGTAGACACAAAACAGGCTCAGGACTTAGCAGGAAGTTATGGGATTCCATTTATTGAAACCTCAGCAAAGACAAGACAGAGAGTGGAGGATGCTTTTTATGCATTGGTGAGAGAGATCAGACAGTACAGATTGAAAAAAATCAGCAAAGAAGAAAAGAGTCCTGGCAGGGTGAAGATTAAAAAATGCATTGTAATGTAATCTGGGTGTTGATGATGCCTTCTATACATTAGAACAACAAATTCGAAAACATAAAGAAAAGATGAGCAAAGATGGTAAAAAGAAGAAAATAAGTCAAAGACAAAGTGTATAATTATGTAAATACAATTTGTAATTTTTTCTTAGGGCATACTCAAGTAAAAGTGGTAATTTTTGTACATTACACTAAATTATTAGCATTTGTTTTAGAATTACCTAATTCTATTTTTTTTCTGTTCGTGCAAACTTTCAGCTTTTATCTTAAATGCTTATTTTAAAATGACAGTGGAAACCTCTTTTCTGTATGTGCCAGTATTCCCTGGGTTTTGGACTTCAACTAGCAATGCCTGTGGAAGAGACTAAAGACCTGAGACTGTCTTCCCGGGGTTTGGTGCATGCAGTTGATTCCATGCTAATTCTCTTAATAGCTGTGAGCATTGTGTGACCTGGAGTAGTGAAGCTTTTGATCCATCTCTGCTCTGTTTCATCTAGTCATTGAGTGAATTAATTAGTAATTACAGCTGCATTGAGACCTAAGACTTTGGAATCACAGATTTATGGGCTTCCCTTGATTCACATTTAGCATGTCCTAGAGTTTATCATCCTTCATAAGTGTAGTTAGACTGTTCAAAAAGGCTTTCTCTTTAATATATTACAAGGTGATTCAGAACCCAACTCTCCTCGAGTCTTACTACTTGAGGAGGAAGTGCATTCATTTGATTGAAAAGCCTTAGAAGGAGCAAATTTGGATTATATAGATTATGTTCAGCCTTTAAAATTATTAGTGTTTTGTTCTGCTCATTCTCCTACAGGAGGTTTTTGGCAAGAGAGTCCTATTTTTGGCTTTATGCTCAGGTCTCCCCATGTAAATCAGTGGTATCCTATCGCCAAGCTATAATTGCACACCTATTTAAAGAGCAAAAGATTGCTTTGCAGACTTTTGGTAAGGAGCCAGATCAGGTTGTTACACCTATATCCTGTCAACAAATAGAGTCGCTACAAAATAATAGTTATGATTTGAGCATTCATCCAATAATCTGGTTTCCTTTTTTAAGATACATCCTTTGATTTTTCCAAAGATATGGTCTCAGCCTATTTCCAAGGGGTGAATGGTTTTCACAGAGGGTTCTTCAAAATGGACAGCTATAGTTGTATCTTATCCTATCATTAAGATAGCCATATTTGCTGCAACTTCTGCACAAATGGCCAAAATTTTGGCCTTGACCATGGCTCTACAACTCTTCCTCAGGGAATCATTACTATCTATACGGATAGTCAATATCTAGCTCAAATTGTCCAACCCTTGGAGAGGCCAATTCTGCCACTATCTCCAGGGTACAAGACAGTTTGTTACAGATACAGTGTCTGCAATAGCAATGGAGTGAATCTGTATTTTGGGGACATCTTAGGGCCCATGCCCATTTGCCAGGACCTCTCAGTGAAAGAAATCACATGGCCAACAGGTATACTCAAATCATTGCAGTTTCACAAAGAGCTCACTAGAGCACAATCCTTACATAAGTGCTTTCTTCTCAGCGCAGGGTTCTTACAATTTCATAATGGGATAACCAAGGAACAAGTTGTTTAAATAGTTAAAAATTGACCTCTTTGTGTGAAATTTCTTCCAGTGCCTCACGTGGCAGTTAATTCCTGAGGACTGTTGCCCAGTCACCTGTGGCAGATGGACGTAACGTATGTGCCATCATTTGGTAAATTGAAATTTGATTATGTTTCTGTAGATACTTTTTCTAGGCTAATATTTGCCTCTGCCCCTTCTGGTGAAAAGGTAAAAGATGTTAAAAGCCACTGTCTACAGGCTTTTTCTTGCATGGGGGTCCCAAAAGAAATTAAGACTGATAATGGCCCTGCTTATGTCAGCAGAGGTTTCAGTCAATTTTGTCAAGATTTTGAAAATACCTCCAAAACTGGTATTCCTTACAACCCCCAAGGACAGGCTATTGTGGAACATGCCCACCACACTTTAAAAGTCTATTGACCTTGAGGGTGACCTTGTCTTCCCTAACTGTATCACTTACTTTCTATGTTAAATTTTTTCATTGTGGATGATTCTGGTAACTCTGCAGCAGACCGTCATTGGCGGTCCACTGCACAGAAACACCTTTGGTTAATTGGAGAGACCATCCCTCAGGCTTTTGGAAAGGGCCAGATCCAGTTTTGCTGTGGGCCCTAGGTTATGTTTGTGTTTTCACAAAGGATGGCGGGGCCCCAATTTGGGTTCCTGAGTGTTGTGTGCTCCTGGTTCCTGCTAATATGCTTCAGGCATCTAATGACTCATTGGATGTTGGGACCCAGCCCTGATTTCAATTATATGCCCATAAACCCAGGTTCTGACATCCCCATGAGCAAAATGCCCCATCACTTTACCAACTGAGGAAGTGAGATCCTCAAGCTTGGCCAAAAAGCAATGTCAGTACCCCTTGACCTGAGTAACAACACTGTCATCAATGAGCTCACTTTCAAGTCATTTGTCACCAAGTCTTGGTCCACATTCAACCACAACTTTAACCCAAAGTCCTCCCAGTACTGCCGTTCCATCTCCAATACAGACTCTGGAGACAGTGAGGAGAACTGTGTCCCTATGCAGAACCCAATGTCTTCATCCACTGTACCCAGTGGCACTAACAACCCAGCTCCAAAAAAGAGTACTGGCAATGCCAATTACATAGCCTTGCACTTCCAGGCGCTCTCCCCGCGACCTCATCACATGCCATCCACATCATTGTCACACCAGATGAGAAAGGAGAATATGTCCAAATAGATAAAGGATAGACCTAAGCCCCACAAAAGACCATACAGGAATGGACAAAGATGAGACAGTCCCGAAGATCCTCCAAAGATGCCAAGCTATGGTAAGGATGGCCATACCCCGACATCTCCTCTCCTTTGTGAGTTTTGTTCCAAAGATGTATGAAGGTTCTGTATGTATGGTGTGGCCACACATGTGTATGAAGTGTGATAGTAAATGTGTGACTGTTAACAAAAGAATGCTATTGTGTTGCCTTTAAATCATTTAATTGCTAGGGAAGGAGCAACAGTTATTAAAGTACAGGTTACATGGGAGAAAAATTTCTGCTTTTATTCCATGGAGGGTGAAGAGCTGTGGATTCCTTCCATACTGGTATGGTTTCATGGGGCAGGATCCCCTGAAGCAGTGGCCCAGATGATCCTAATATTTGTTTTCATTTAAATTTGTTCAGTTAGAAATGGTAGTGGTCACAGGCAATCACTTTTAAAAGGAAAATGATACAGAAATGATACTTTGTATTGGAATGGATCTTAATTTGTTTATATTAGTTAGGTTTTCTAGATATATAGATATTCTTCAGACCATTCTAAGACCTATGGAATATCTGGCATTTAAATGGTTTAGGGTTTTTCTTGACAGTGAGACACAACTGCTCCTGGCACACCAATTACATCTGAGCAGAAGATGAGCATTGAAGAAATAAAGTTTGCCTTTGACATGGCAAGACTAGCATTTGGGCAAGAAGCAAGTTTGACTGTGGCTTTATAAACTGGACATGCAGGACTCACAGGAAATTGACTGCTTAAACAAGATGGACAGTCATGAAAGGTTCCTGCTTCATGGAAGAGTCTGCTAGACATTCTACAGGACACAGAAAAAAAAGGTGACAGACAAACTGCCAATGCAGTTGGACAATTTAAAATTTCCTGCTTTGCTGAGAAGTCTGTCAGACACTTTGTGACCTGTAGGCTAAAAATGGATGCCCCAACATTACCAAGAAACTCTGGGTGACTGTCTAGGAAGCAAGATGTTTCTGTCAGTTCTAGAGTTTATATATTATCCTTCTATGATCTTTGATGTAGTTGAAGATAGATAGTTATAGTAACACACTAAGACAGAATGGTTAAAATCTTATAGTTCTTACTTGATAACTGTTTTGTTATATATAAAGAAGGGGGAGATGTTGGGACTCAGACACCACAAGGTCTCTAAGAGTTGTTTTCCAGCATAACCACAGGTACCTCCTGTTTATCTAAGCTCACCCTAATAGGATCAGTATCCTGTTGTGAACCCTTTCACCTGGGGGTTTTGTAAGTTTGTATTTTAGGCTGCTCCACAATAAAGGTGAGAGTCTTTCTCTCAGAAAGTGGACCAGGCATCTTGTCGTTCATCCAAATCTCCAGGCTTTCACCTGATACTCGGACTTAGTGGTGGCCAAGGGCAGCCAGAACGCAGCATGAACAAACAGACTCAGCCATCTGCTGGCATAGACGATGGTTCCACAGCAAGGGTTAACACTGTCATCCTTATATGTCACTGATTTTCAGGTTTAAAATAAACCCAGGAGCGAGAGTCTTCTGGGAATACATCATGCCTAAAAACTAATCAAGATGCCTTTCTTTAGTCAACATGACTCCCAGAAAGAATTAAATATGTGTTTGCTCATGTCAGGTCATTTTAAGTGAAAAGGAAAATTATTTTTATATTATATTTTATATTATATTTTATATGACTAACAGTCTTCTCTCTTCCCATGTATATATAAGGAAATGCTCATACATATGATTAAATAAAGGTCAAATTTTTTTTCAAAGAAACTATTTCAGAACAGAAAGTGCATGTGTGTATGTGTACATGGACATATACATGTAATGCAAATTTGCCATTTTTTTTTTGCTTTTCGAGACAGGGTTTCTCTGTGTAGCTTTGGAGCCTATCCTGGCACTCGCTCTGGAGACCAGGCTGGCCTCGAACTCACAGAGATCTGCCTGCCTCTGCCTCCCGAGTGTTGGGATTAAAGGCGTGAGCCAACAACACCCATCCAATGAACACATATATTTCAAGAGGTAGCTTTAAATATGGAAAGCACCTAACAGATCATTCATTCATCCAGGTTCTTTATTTCACAGAAAAAAAACAAACAAAATAAAACACATTGCCCCTCCCCACAGAAGCTGAGTACTATCAGCTTCTATCAGGCCTGTCTGTTCAAAATGGTATGTGAACACACATAAAATGCACAATGAGGCTCTTCTTAAGAACAGTCACACAGGTACATTCTTCTCCCCTTGAGTCCGGTCCAGCACCCACTCTCCCCAGGAACCTGCAAAGCGCTGACCAGCGATGCAATTTTCCAGAGGTTTGTGAGATTGCAGGAGGGGTGCCCTGAAATCTGACTCACTCTCACTCACCACTGCGCCTTTAGCACCAGGCAGTAGTCATTTAACTGTGTGGAGCAGATATTTAACTGCACATTGATTGAATGATAATCACTGTTATGAACAATTGAAAAAATCCATGCTTCATCAATGTCCTTTTACGATCATTTTGGAAATGTGGGTAACATCCTGTGGTGTCTGTAGGGTACACCCTTGTACCTGGGGTGCTTCCAAATAGCTGAATAGAGATTTCACATTCCCTCTGTGTGGTTGTCTCTTTCTCTCTTTGGTTCCGAGTTTGAAGCAGGGTGCTTAGAATTGCTGAGATCATGTTCTGCTCACTGAGCCACACCCAGCCCTAAATGGAACTAACAATAACTCTATATCTGATGATAAGGGCTTCACACTTTGCCTGTGGCAGCGTACCCTGTCCTTCAAGGCACAGCCATGTTGGACTTATTGGATTTCCTGCCACACGCATCATCACCTGGTGCCTGGAGCATTGAAATTCATGGGAGCTTTCCCATAAGACAGTAGACCAAGGGACGTGAATGATCTGTATAGAAAGTGAGGATCCCATTAATATCATAATTTAAAATAACAACTTCCCCCAGCAATAACAATCATTTAAAAACAATAAAGACTTCATCAGTTTCTGGAATATATAAGCAGGATGACAAACGCTGTCCACACAGCAGCTGGTAGGGAGCAGCACCTACAACCTTAGAGGTGAGGGCCTCAGCTGTGGGCAGAGGACTGGCAAAGACTGGTGTCAGTCACCCCAGATGCATCGGAAGCAAAGCAGAGAGCCTTCTTCTCATCTCAGCCAATACCCAGGCTTTTGCTTTATTTCAGATTCTGGGGGTCTCTTGCATATCTTGGCTTGTTGTCCCACCCTCCAGTTTCCAAGTCAACAGCCTAGCTCCTTTCTATCTTGCTTCTTTCTCTCATCTCTGCTTCTATTATCGTATGTCCTATTCTGTTACCAACTGTTTTCTTCTGTTCCTTTTGAAGATCTGAAGGCTGCATGGGACACATCTGGATGCACTCTCAATCTGAAGATCTGGGGCATAGTCACTTGTGCAGCTCTCTCTTTGCCAGTAAGGAACCCATGATTAGAGTACTGGTGAGCTGGAGATTTCCAGAACAACCACATCATAATTTTAGCATGTGAAACATAACAAAAGGAGCCAGCAATCTTTCCATGTGTAAAAGTATGACAGCTGGAGCTGGAAGGAAGTCTCAGTGCTTAAGAGCATGCATACTGGTCTTTCAAGAACTGGAGTTCAGGTCCCAGAACTCAGGTCAGGTGGCTCACAGCTGTTATTCTCCAGCTCCAGGAGTATGTGATGTCTCTGGCCCCTTCTGGCGCCTATACTCACACCTCCAAACCCTCTGCCCCACACAGGTAAATGAATCTTTAAAAGTAGGTCATATGGTGAGTTTGAGGCAGGGAGATGTAGGCCAGCCTGATCTACATAGAGAGTTCCAGGTCAGCCATGGTTGCCTTGGGAGATCATGTCTCCAAGAGAAAACAATAAGAATTAAAAACAGGTCACATAGAAGAGACTTGTCACAAGACTAGAATCAGTGCCTCTCCAGCAATGCTGGATGACAAGGAGACAGTTTTGTTGATGCCTTTGGAACCCTCAGGGGGAGATTGTTTCTAGAATTCTCCAGCTGAGAATCAAGAAGAGAGAAAAATTTCATAAAGCATTGTTTAAAAGCTTACATTCATTTTTGTTTTGCTGTCTCTCCGCTTTAGAAAATGATGTAAGTGGTTTCCATTGAGTAGATCTAGAAGGTTCGAAAGCATCAGGAGGATGGAAAAATCAAAAGTGCTCTACGGGTTTGGAAGAAAAATACATCAGTTAACATCCTCAGAGAAAGAGAGGAACCAATAGAAGACAGTGAAAGACTGAGATGGCAGACAGAAAACCAGACGATAGGTAGAGAGATGACAGTCAGACAGACCAATGATAGAGGATAGACACACAAGGATTAGATAGAAGACTGACAATCAAGAGGTGGTAGACATGGCAAGGAAGTAGCTAATATAATGGTGGCCAGCAAACAAAGGAACAAATTAACAAATGAATCTAGAGCTGCAGGAGAAATCCAATCACCAATAAGTTATAGTTATGTACATGTGAGCATGTTACAGTTCACAAGTGAAGGCCAGGGATGACTTACAGGAGTCAGTCCCTCTTTCCACTTTGTGGGTCTTTAGGAATTAAAATCAAGTCATCAGGCTTGGGGACAAGCACCCTTACTGAACCATCTTGCCATCAGGTGTATTTGAGGCAGGGTCTCACGTAGTCCAGGGCATCCTCCAATTCACTATAAAGCCCGAGCTGACCTTTGTTGTGGAATATCATTTTAAGCATTTGTTTATGCTGTGGAATATTTGTTTGATGATGCAAAAATGTACTACATTCTTTTAAGTTGCATGTGTTTAATTCTGTGAAGCTTAGCTACCTTGCATATCTAAAACACCTGATGGTTTAATAAAGAGCTGAATGGTCACTAGCAAGACAGGAGAAAGGATAGGTGGGGTTGGCAGGCAGAGAGAATAAATAGGAGGAGAAATCTGGGAGGAAGATATCCAGGAGTTAGAGAATGTGGAGGATTCCAAAGACCAGCCACTCAGCTACACAGCAAGCCACAGAGTAAGAAGTACAGAAAGGTATATTAGATAATTATAAAAGCGCAGAGAAAAAGGGTGTTGGTGACATATGCCTTTAATGCCAACACTCTGGAGGAAGAGGCAGGTGGATCTCTGTGAGTTTGAAGCCAGCCTGGTTTCCAGAAG